>NC_056751.1:615030779-615111793 GCF_019279795.1 Protopterus annectens | reverse complement strand
CTATGGCCAACATGATACAGCTGTAGCATTCTTTGGGGACCGGGCACAGACTATACAGCAGCAGAAATAGGAGAGGATGTTGAGCAGGAACAGGATGACACTTGGTTGAAAACCATTCTGCAAGCAGTGACAGACAGTACACAGTGACAGTGGCAAAGCAGCAGTGTCTGGTTGACAACTATGGCCAAGAAAATTATACAAACACAGCACAAACCATTTTACCATTATTCTGTATTGTCCATTGCATGGTCTGGTCACACATGCATGTTATCACTTCAGAACAACATAGGATGGAGGCTTTTGTCACTGAAGTCATCATCAGTAACATCCTAACCAAAAAGATCAGTGGCCTCAAAAATCTTAGCCATGAGAACAGAATGGCTTCCCTCTCTCTATACTCAGTTTCCTACAGACTTCTCCACAGGGATCTGTGTCTATCTTTTCAGCCCATGAAAGATCCAACCCACTTTGACCTTCTATTCCTTCACAGAACAAATGGATATCCTAACTGAAATCACTGTTGTATTCATAACAGATGGATTGTCATCCACTGATGTCTGGTCAGGTTACCAAAGCTTTACCTTCCCGAGTGCATATGTCCAGATGATGACATCATTAACGTAGGGGTATATAAATGGGCATACTCACATGAACCACAGACTGTCATACTGCCAGCTTGAATGCAGTTCATTGCACCCAGTGGACTGTTATAATTCAGTCATTTGGTAGAGTAGCTTCACTTGTCTAATTCAGATAAGTGCATTGGTGTGGATCCTTCCTTTATAACCTTTTCTCTGTGTATTAACCATTATTAGATATCAGCTAAGAGGGTTAAGTGCGAATGCGGTAGGCAAATTCTGTAGAAGGACTTGCACACTAAGAGCCTGTTCTGTCTAGGCCCCAAATACTACTACAAATCCTGTTCTATTTGTCAGTCATTTGTTCCTAAAACTCTCTGGTCCTGGCTCTCCTCTATTAATACCTTCTTTGAGACACAGCACTTAAAACACTTAGTCCACTCTACCATGTCAGAATCCACAGACATTGGCCTTCCACTCAAGCAAAAAATTAAAAGACCAAGAATGGATCCGTCTTCTGTCATCTCTGAATCAGCTGTACCTGTTGATAGTACGTCAAACTGTATGTCAAGAGCCCACTAGCATGACCCTGTCTGAGACCAGTATGGCTCCTGAGGCCTTGCAGATTACTGAATTCCCCAAACAACTGCACCTAATTATTTCAGAGGGCCCACAAGGAGTCCCTCCGATCCTAGTACTGGAAGAGGTTCCAGGAACACAAACTGAAATAAAGGTTCTGAACCTCCTAAGCTGGTACAGGTGGACATCACCCCTAAAAAGAAAAACAAAAACTTTAACATATGATGACCCCTTCAGCTTCCAGTGAAAAAGAATGGATAGATTTTTCTCAGGGATTATTTAAATCCAGTATATCCCTGAAGCCTCCATTCTTTGTGACCCAGCCTAAGCAGGCTACACCACAGAAAAATACATTAGATTGTTCATCCCCCTAGAGGAACCAGAGGTGGATTCAGATCATTCTTTGGCCTACTCTTCTCAGCTACATTCTCCAGAACAGCTATCTTTTGGCAAGGGTGTCTTCCTTAGAAGAGGCTTCCTTACAAGAAATATTGCAAAGCATGATGAAGCACTTTCAATGGCAATCTAAGCAGGTGTCCGAGGTGCAGAAAAGATCCTACAACCATTTAGAGATGGGCACTCCTGCACCACTTCCAGTTTCCCTTATGCTAGAGGTTTACCTGGATGCATTTCAGGTGAATGCCTGCATACCTGATTCTCAGCCTCTAGCACGTAAAAGGCCAGAGAGGTTCTATAACGTTCTTGATGAACTTAATTACCTATACAATAATCCTATGGTTGATCCAGCTGCAGCTTCCCTGGCCTCAGACAAACCTTCCAAGCTGCTTCCCAGCACTAATGTCATTCCCACTGATAAGGAGAGTTGAGCAATGGGTGGGCAGAGTGACAAAGTGTACACGTCCTCCACACTGGATTTGAGAGCCATTAACTACCAAACTAAATGACTAAATACTTACTCTCTGTGCCAACGCAAAACCACAGACACCAGAATCTAAACAGAATATGCAGACCCTAGTGGCCCAGGCTTCCCAAATAGCCAGACACAGTATTAACTACCACTATGATGCTGTGGATGCATGTTCCAGTACAGCTGCTACTGGTTTAGTCATCAGGTGGTATGCCTGGCTGTGAGGTCAGCCTATTCCTGAAGACTTCAAGTATAACCTTTTTGATTTTCTTTTAGCTAATAACCTTATATTTGGCTCACAAACTGCCAGTCTTTTCAAAGCATTACAGGAACAAAGCAAAACAATGCAAGACTGTCATCAGAGTCTTCTCTTCATAGTCCCTAGGCACCACAGAATTATACAGCCAAATCTTGTTCCTTTGTTAAGAGAGACTTAAGGCCCCCTGATAAGCAAAGGAAAACACCTAGGAAAAGATTTCCATGTAAACCTCAGAGAGATACCCCTTTGGGGAAGCCTCAGTGTGGTAGAAGGCCCCTGTGACTATCTTCCCTCCGTCTTCCTCCCCATCCCCAGCTCCTCCACCCGCATCTCAAGAAGACTCTCTCTCTCTCTCTCTCTCCCATTCTGGAAAACAGTGACCTCAGACAAATGGGTCCCAATCATTATCAAGGAGGGATACGCTATAACTTGCAAACACATTCTCTCTGTGAGGGGAAGTGCTCCTGATTCACCTTCTGGATCCTATCTTCCAAGACTTGGTAGTGCAGGGAACCATAAAAGAGGACCACTTAACTTACTTAGGAAAATGATTCTGTTCAAGAATCTTTCTTGCTACAAAGAAGGTAAGCCAATGGAGACCCTTTCTGGACCTCTTCTGACTAGACACCTTCCTAAAAGTCCCCACTTTTAAAATGTTTTCTTTGCTCACTCTTCTGCCTTTCTTTCTTGCTCAGGCTTTCCTGGTATCACTAGACTTAAAGGATGCCTATCTGCACATTCCCATTCATCCTTCCTGCAGAAGATTTCTCAGTTTCTTTACTGGATCATCACATTTTAAGTTTACTGCTTTGCCCTTTTGCTCTCTTTACAGCTCCAAGAGTTTTCACAAAGTGTTTAGCTCCAGTGGTGGTCTTTTGCAGCTCTCAGGGCATACAAATCTTCCTTTACCTGGATAACCTTCTAATCCAGGCTCTGTCCAAGAACATCATCCTCAAGCATCTTCATTGCACTATATGTCTCATGATTCTTTTGGGATTCATCATCGATTTCAAAAAAATCTCAGCTCATTCCCACCCAGGGCTAGACCTTTCATGGCTGCAGACTGGACACTTCCACTATGCATGCCTTTATCCCTCAGGAGAAAGTCACTATCCTAACCAACTACTTAAAATTCTCCATCGAGACTCACTGCACAGCAAGATAGATCCTCAGGTCTCTGGGGTTCATGGATGACACAGTTCTTATGCTCCCCTCTTCAGACTTCACATGAGAAAAATACAGTGGTATCTGAAATCAGTGTGGTCCCAACACTCACACTCTCTCAGTGCCCTCATCCCTCTTCTGTCATGTATCAAGAAGGAACTTTTTGGTGATGCAATCAGGTCACTCTCAACCTAGGCCTTCCATTCACGCCAGCCCAACACAACCAAGTCTTGGTCACAAATGCCTCAGACAGGGCATGGGGGGAGGGCTTGGAAAAAGAGCCTTCAAAGTCCAGGGAGAATGGCCTTCCCACTTGATAAATGAACACATCAACCTAAAAGAGATGAGGGCACTTCTGCAGGCCCTGCAGACCTTTTCACATCTCCAGAAGCAAGGCTCTCTGCTGGTGTACACAGACAACACTACGGTTAAGTGGTACATAAACAAGGAGGGAGGGACAAGATCCTACCCCTGTGCAGGCTGGCACAGGAGGTCTGACACTTGGCTTTCCATCTAAATCTTACACTCACTGCACTGTATATTCCCTCTCAAGAGAACGTGGTGGAAGACACTTTAAGCAGAGACATGGAGGACCCTCACAGATGGTCTTTGAACAGGAAGGCCATCAAGGCTATCATACTCTAGTGTGGAACACCACAGACAGACCTTTTACTTCCCTGGAACACCACCAACTTCCTCCTTTCTGCACCAGGAACTCATCTCCACTAGCTTGGAAGACAGATGCCTTCTCTTTCCATTGGACAGGGAAGTCCCTCTATGCATACCATCCTCTGTCTCTGCTTCCAATGCATCTGCTCAAGGTCCAGTAGGAGTCTTCAAAACATCTGCTTCTGTCCCCCTTTTGGCCAAGACAACATTGTTTCTCTTTTCTGTTCCATCTGTCAAAGGGAGATTTCTGGAAAATTCCTCTATAACCAGACCTCATCACTTAACAGAAAGGGACGTTCCTTCATCCCAACCTGATGTCCCTCAGTCTCACTCTCTGGGAGATCGTATTTTAATCCCTAAAAATTATATTTTCTCTGGTTGGGTTCAAAAGGAAGCCAAGATAACTAATACGAGGAGATCATATATTGCCAAGGGGAAAAGATTCTCTGCTTGATGCTTTAAGCACAAACTGCAACACCTTTTGTCAGACATTCCCACTGTGTTCAATACCTCTGTGAGCTACCATATTCTGGTTTGGCCTGTTCTTCCATTAAAGTCCACTTATCTGCTATCAATGCATGCTTACATTTAGAGCCTCCTCTCATGTCCAGGACAGAGGTCAAACTTTTCCTGAGAGGAGTTTTACAGCTTAAACCTCCAAGGAAGCCTATCACTCCACCATGGGACCTTAACTTTTTTTAGAAAACTTACTTTGTCCCCTTTGAGACAACAGCTTCTGCCCATACTCATGCACATGGAAAACCATGCTTCTTCTGGCCCTTATGTCAGCTCTCAGAGTTTCTGAATTTCATGCTTTTATGGCATTCCCCTTTTCTCATCTTCCATTAAGATAGGGTGAGCCTGAGAGCCAGTCCTTATTTCATGCCTAAATTAGTTAATGAGCTGACCCTCAATCAGGCCATCAACCTGCCAACCTTCTTTCTCAATTCGCAAAATAGGGGCGAATGAATATTATCCTCTTTAGACATTCACAAGCAATTGAGATTTTACCTGGATAAAACTAAGGCTATCAGGAAAGCAGATCAGCTGTTTGTCTCCTTCATGGACTCCAAGTTGGGACAACCAGTTTCTAAACAAACTATTGCATCCTGTGGTTTCAAAGACTATTTCCTTCTGCCATTCACACCATGGAGGGACCTTTCCCACCTTCCCAACAGCACATTCCACTTGAGTAGTGGCTTCATCTGGTGCCTTCTACAAGGGTGTGACTATCAGATCCATTTTAGAAGTTGACATCTGGTCCTCTGTCCACATCTTTACTGAACACTACAAGCTAGATGTCTTCTTGAGGTACAGAATGGCTTTTACCAGAGCAGTTCTCACTGGTTTCCTGGATTCTACTGCCTCTCTTTAGTCTTCCACCATCCTTTTCTCTACAGCTCTGGGAATCGCCCATCTGTTATGAATACTGCAACAGTGATTTCATTTGGGACATAGTTTGGTTGTGTAAGAACTTACCATGACAGTAGATGTCCTACTGATTACTGTTGCAGTATTTTTTTCCTCCTTTCATATCCCCCTACTCTACTCTTCTCCTCTTAGTCACAAAAAAAAACAAACACGCACACTCTCCAAGTTTATTACATCGCTCTTGGGGGACGTTTTCTTACCTGTTCAAACTGCACCACTCCTAGCTGACCAGTCTCCTATCTCAGTTATCTTCAGGCTGCTGGCTTGGAGATAGTCTGAGGGTCTCACATATACTTCTGTTTATATACCTCTATGTCAACTAGTTGAGGTCATCATCTGGGTGTACACCCTTGAGAAGGAAAATCTTTAGTACCCAGGCTGGACATCAGCTGAAGACAACCCATCTGTTATGAATACTGCAATAGTGATCAGTAGGACATCTACTGTTATGGTAAGCTATTACACAACTGCACTTTCTTCAAATACAAGATTCAAGGAAATAAGCCTTCATAAATTATAAATAAGACACACTGTCACTGGTAAATGCATATCCCACTGTATTCCCCACCTCTGGAATGAACTTCAAGTACATGTCAGGCAGTGTGGCACCCTTGCCACATTTAATGTAAACCTTGATAATTGGATGGGCACACTCAAATTCTCCCCCAGTCTGTCTGTGTTTACTCTTCTTGAGGCTGAAGGGAACTTTTGAATATGGGTTATTGGATAGGCTTGCAATTATCTGAAGAATGATTCTCTAGTACTTTCCTATGACTCTATAAGCCAATTATTTGCACAGGTGGTAAAGGACACAGTCACAGATTGTGAGGGCAATGATCATAAAGGCATTGATGTGGGGACCATGAGGGCTGACAAGCCTTGTGACCTACTATTTCTTGGGTATACTGTCACCGAGTGACCTGGACCCATATAAAGTTTATTCGTGAGGGCTGCCAGGGTTCATGACTTCCTGTGACAGGCATGAGGTGTCATTTTATGACCTGGACCTAGCATAGATTTGTGTATTTGCTCATGATAAGGAGTGCCAGTGTTCCGATTCTTCCTGAAAAATGGTGCTGTGCATGCCCACAGCAAAAGTACATCTAGCGTAGATATGTCTAGCTCAGATATTGACAGCCATGGCATCACTTGTGAAGGCACTGACCATCCCATACAGAGAGGTACTGACTATAGAGTTGTGTGCCTCTAAAGTTATCAATGTGCGTATCATATCTCAACGTATGTACTCCACGTCCACATAGATCTCACAGTGAATGACAGCACCATCACAAATGCTGCATCACACACTCATCTTATCCCTTTCCAGGGATGACCCAGGAGCAATGTCTGGTAAAATGACCTGTTCACTATAGACGAATGGGTACTAAGGGAATCAGACCCTGTACCAAATGAACTACAGCTCACAGCCTTAACTCTCTACCTTGATTGAGGAGTAACTGGGATCTTTTGTTGGGGTTGGCATAATGGTTAAGGAGTTTACCTCACAAACACAAGAAACAGAGTTTGATTCTTACCTTTGACAGAAACTGACTAGGCTCAAAATGACACACAAGGGCAGCTAGAGTAGTACTTGCCTATGAACATATGAAGCCTATTTGGTTCATCCACAGTGCTGCAAACATTTCCTGGGCTAAATGGGAGCAGTGGCATGTCATTGGCCTTTGGTAGGTATGCATGCATCAGAAGCAGTGTGCCATGTGAATATGCCAGTTGTGACACAGAGGAAGCATTATTAGGACATTATCCATAGATGTTCCTGTCTCTCTGTGGGAATACTTAAGATTCACCCTGTTCATTCACAGTTTTCTCAGTATTTCTTGTTATATCTCCACACTGTTTGATGGTGCCTCACTATCCAGGAGTAACAATGATAGTGTTGTTGTTTCCCAAGACTGTGGCGCCTGACTATGTATTAGAGCATCATCGCTGGATGCAACAGTGGTATCAAAAACATTCCTTGCCCTGCCTCTGACATTTCTGTATTATGCCCTCCACCAGTGATATCTGTGAATGCAGAACATATAGATCACCCAACTGGAAAACCCAATTACATGTGTTACTAGGAGTCCATGTGGCATGCAGAACAAAGGTATTCATGCAACAAATTACATTGTACCGACCCTTACCTTCAGCATCAGTAGAACATTATTTTAATCCTTAGGTGTCTATGAAGACAAATGTGCATCACGCAAATTGCTCTACAATCTAGGGACAATAGAAATAAACTTCTACTAAGTAGAGTTAACCTGGGCTATCGCTCACAGAAATATGGTTGGGTTAGACCATCACCTGATGCATGGGATAGACTATCAAAATGCATTAAAACAAGCGGTAGGTTAGATATTTGTAAGAACAACTTGAGCACTTATTATGGGAATGATTGTTTTGGTATATTGGCAGGTTAGAAGGGCATTATTGTCCATGCCTGAAATATTTGTATGTATGCATGCATGTGTGTAGTATTAAGTAAAATTTACAAAAAGATTCAGCCAAACTGGAGTCTTTAGTGCAGTAACTTAAATCTCCTTTAGTGAAAGTCCATGGAATATATGCAAATGACCCCTTAAGAACATACAGTGTTTCAGCTCCATAGTTTTTGAATGGCCATGACTTATTACTTTCTAAGTCTTTATTGTTTACATTTAGGCCAATAAAGCTAAAGTCCATTAGCTGTAGACATGCCTCATGAGAATGAGTAGATTGTCTAGCTATGTATCAGAAACACAGGTTTAAAACTTAGCCTGCTACCTAGCAAAATATCCCAAATGACATCAAAGCAGTGGGTAAAAAGGTTAAAGAGACAAACTATTCAGAAAAACTGCAAGAAATACTCAGCATAGTTAGGATCTTCATGGTGTAATACCTTAAACCTCCTGTAGTGGAGGCCCATGGGACATATGCAAATGACCCCTTACAAACATACCAGTGTTTCAGCTACAAGGCTTCTGAATGCCTATGGCTTTTAACTTTTTAAGCAAAGGCTGAATGACTGTGTAAAATAAACACAGAAGAGACCACATCCAGCATATTATACTAACAAAAGTACAGTTGTGTTTTCTTTAAAAAAGGCCTGCTTCCATATACTATGTAATATATGTGACATTCAGACCGCCTCCAAGGTACATCATTTTCAGACTGTAACATGAGGAATTTTTCCATTTCAGTGAGTTGTGTGGACTCTACAGGGTCATCCCCTGTGGCAAAGTGTCTCATTTCAGTCTGCTCTGCCTTACCACTGGGCCAAACAGTCATATAATTTAGGTGTCGGCAGCACTGTCCCATTTTCTTATGCCATCCCCATGACATTGATTCCCTGCAGCAAGGACTGCCACACCTAGATCGATAACTGTTGATTTGGTCCCCTGTACACAACAGACATAAGTCATGCTGCCTGACGGAATGCAGCAGGATCTCATCTGCTGCGGTGCTGGACTTGTCCAGCCTCTATCTGTCTGGTTATCCTCTGTACATGATTAATCCCAAATAAACATAGGAATATAGGGTGGCACAGTAGCACAGCAGATAGTGTTCCCTCACAGCAACAGGCTCCCCCGGTTTTATTCTCAGCTGGTGTGCCTTCAGTGCAGAGTCTGCATATCTTCCTTCTGTTTGTGTGGGTTTCCTCTGGGTGCACTGGTTTCCTCCCAACATTCCAAAGACATGCAGTAGGTGGACTAGATACTGCAAACTGGCCATAGGTGTGAGTGTGTGTGTGTGTGTGTGTGTGTGTGTGTGTGTGTGTGTGTGTGTGTGTGTGTGTGTGTGTGTGTGTGTGCATGTGTGTGAGTGCAAATGTGTTTTATTTTTTTTATTTTATTTATTTTATTTTACATTTGTTGACTGGGCTAGTCTAGCTGGATACATGTCCATTTTCAGTAGAGGCCCGGGGAGAAAAGCTCCACTTTAAACTAGTTAACATCAGGCTAGTGCCAAAACAAGATAAATACATCATGTAATGTAGATAAGGTGAATATGCTTGCAGAATTATTTCATCAACTTCAGTTATACAGAAATAAAGAAGATACAGAAATTGAGAACTGAGTTGAAAAAGGGTAAAAATACAGTGATTATTACCAAGGGAAAGAGATAGAGCTTCAACGTTAGTATATTGGATAAGATATGCTTTTCAAAAGATATAAAAGGGTTATAAAATGTGTATAATACAGGGAAGTAGGAGAAATTAGGGAGGATAAGTATAAGAGGAAGAAAACAATCATAATGAAAGAAAAGAAAAGTAAAAGTGCAGGGTGGAAAAATAAGAGTACACTGAGAAGGTAGTGTAGTGAGGAGAAATACTCAGTGATGCATGCTGGGAAACAGGATGTAAGGGAGGGGAGGAGGGATAAAAATGCTAATGCTGTAACAGAGTGGGTTAAAGAGGAGGTCTGTTGAGTACGGATAAGGTGGGGGGGGTTAGTCAGGGTTAGTACAAGGACATAACCATTGTGTTTTTAGTAGAATTTTTAGTTGTTTTCTAAAGAGTGTTAATGATGAAAGAGATGTAAGTTTAGTGGGAAGCTTGTTCCAGATCTTCCCCACTGTATTAGAGAAAAGTGAATCACCTGCCCCGTTGTGGTGTGGAAGAACTACCTTGGCAGGGCTAGCCATCTGGCAGTGTAAACCTTGGCACTTGATGATTGTCAGTGTTGAAGTGACACCTGAACCCTATGTGCAAAAATGGGAAAAGGGGGTTGTGACTGGATGGATGGCCAGCAATGTATATCTATTGTAAATGTGGATATTATGTGCACAGATAGGATGAATGTACCTGTTTTCATAAATCATACAGTTAAAGTATGCAGACCAACAGTCCTGGTAATTCATGATGGAGGCTATCACTTAAAATAATCAAGAGAGATTCTCTGCACAATAACATTACAGTGTACAACCTCTGCATATCACAGCACATACTTGGATCCGGATATAAGAGCTCGCTCATTGTTTGCCAACCAGAATGCTGCCAGAGGTACTTCTGTAAATGGGTTTATATCACATCATCAAACTTTTATTTTATCAAATAACTAATCATCGAACCCTAATTGTCAAACTCCCTATTAATTGAATGACCTAAACATTGACTTGGAATTTGTTGAACTATTTTAGTTGGCCAAAATCTCAAAAGGTAAACTTTTTTACGTTTTTGCAGGGGTGCTGCACCCCCCACACTCCCTGCAAATTAAATATACCAACTCTGAGATTGCACTACAGTGAGGTAATGAGTAAATCATGGCCAGTTGGCATTTCAATCAAACAAAGTTTTTACAGGATGGCCAACTAAAACAATTTGATGAAGTTCAATTAGATGTTTTGGTCATTTGCTAAATAGAGAGTTCGACAATTAGGGTTCGATGATTAGTTATTTCATAAAATAAAAGTTGACAATGTGATATCGACCCTCTGTCAATATAGTATTCATGGCTGAGTGCCAATGTAATATAGCCACTGAAGAGATCACATCTAGCAAGCTACACATCTGATAAAATACAGCTACTGTGTTTTCCTTGAAGAAAAGGCCAGCTTTCATATCGTCTGTAACAGATTCCTGTAATAACTTTTGTCTCTGGTTTTACTGTTGGTAAAGTTTAAGTTACATTACCGCTCTTAACCATTTTCCCTCAGTTAAAAGTAATTTTAGGGTTGACCTGGGCTGTAGGCAGACATGTCTCCTCTGCAGTAACTGTGAGAATAGCTTCAACATGTATTTCTGTGATATAAAAGTAACCATCTCTGTGTATCTAACATAACATGAAATGCAGTTGTACAAAATATCTTCCCTTAGACTATACAAATATATGTGGTGAACATGAGAAGCAGTCATATGAAGTGTGACCTCGGTTTTGAAAATCAAAAATATATTCCTTATCATCTAAATCTAGATATAGTAGCACACCTAAAATAATCTTCCAGATTAAGTATGCTGTAACTATTAGCACTTCAAAGACAGTTATCTACCTGTACGAGTCTGCAATCTTGCTGTACTCACTTGGTAAGTACAAGAAACCAAGACTGGCATTTCCAGTGCTGTAAAATTGGTGGGTTTCTGTGCATATTGTAAAGAAAACAAAAGTTATGCTATATCTCATTCACAGCAGTTTCAGAGAATACTCCTGGGTTCAAACAGTAATAGTACTTATTTGCTTTATATCTGTGGATTGCCATGTAGAGGGTGTAGATTTAATTTTTATTTTCCAAGGAGTACTACTGAATTCAGAATGTCTAGGAAAAAGTGACTGAAATAGCTGACAGTATTTTCTAAGTGAAGGAACTTCACTGAAACCTAGGTATATGGTATATATAAATAAAAATTGTGCATTTATGTTTGAAATTGAGTTTGTAACAGGTGAGAATAAACTGTATGTTATAGCGCTACAAACCCATGAACTGGTGTGAGATGAGGGGTAGGAGGCGAGTGAAGTAGTCCATCAGTCACCACAGGTGGTACTCAATCATTGTAGTTATGCCGACTTCACTGTAAACAGACAAACACTCTACTGGCTGACAAAAACAGGGAAATATAAAACAGTAAGTAAAAATTATAAGGACGCCAAAAGAAAGAAAGAAAGAAAGAAAAAGAAAAGGTACTGATGCCCAGCTGCTAAAGTTATATAGTGTAAGTGTATCAATGCCTCACAATGTTCTTTCCATGTACTGAGGTGTTAGAAAGCAGATAGTTCCCAGGGGTGGGAAGATTAGTGCTTCCCTTGTACACTGGTCAGAAATCGGACATCAGCTTTTAAATGTAATAGTTTACAGTGTTAAAATTGACCCTGCATGGCAGTCTCACACTGAATATAAGATGGAGCAAGTAAAAATAATAACATTACCTGTGAAATGATATTAAAGCCGGAGGAAATGGATGGTTGCAAAATGATCTAAAGTCCATTATAAAGACAATGACCTTGTGTGTAGAAGTTGAAGGAGTAAAGTTTCTTAGATAGCTTTGAATTTGCATATAAATTATTTCCCATTGAAGTTAAATAAAGTGTTTAAGAAAATGCATTGAATGTATTATACTTAGTACAGCACATTTAAAAACATCACTTTAGCTGCTTTTCAATAATCTCTCCCAGGTTTATTTGTGAAAATAGACTAGAATACTGTCCTCAGTGAATCTTTGCTAGTGATATCTATATCTATATCTGTCTCTATCTATACGCACACACACATAGACACACACACACACACACATATATATATATATATATATATATATATATATATATATATATATATATATATATATATATATACTAATCTTGGGTACTATAATATTATTAACTTCTGTACACATGAACGCATAACAGTGGAATATGAATATACAGATAACACAATCATTTTTGTTTTGAAATCATAAAACTACAACAGAAAAAAATGTGATGAATGAACATGGGCAGTGATTTTCCATTTTTTTCTGGAAAATATCAGTCCCAAATTCAAATTTTCTGAATATTGAAAAAAATGGGATTTTCATGGAATTTGGCATTTCATGCCAGAGCACTCATTTAACATAACCTGTATTTCTTCTCATATTTCCTGGTTGGGATAAAGTTAGATTGGTCTACTGAGAGATTTGTCTGTCAAATCTATTTTAGTTTTGGCTGTAAAGAGAGACACAAATGTTATGAATATGTTACAGTAATGAATGAAAATTTCATCTCTTGAAAATTTAATTTTGTAATATCTTTACTGAATTAGCACTTAAAACATAGGCAAACATAAATTTATATTAAAGAAAACAAAGCTTTTTAACATGTTCCCAGTTACAAACATTACACATCACATATATTTTTTGTATAACTACAAACAATCTAACATTACATAAATTATTCAATTCCTGTCTTCCCTTAAATCTCACTCTTCATCCTCAAAAACATTATTCTGCATGTATTATTCCTACAATTTCCATTTTCTCTATGCAATTTACTTCCACTTTTTTCTGAGGATTCCACTCCCAGTTCTTTTATCTCTGTTGCAAAATTCAGTACTTCAAATGCAGTTGGATTAAACTTTGATTTCTATATTCTAGTTATTTCTTTTTTTGCAGCTGCCAGAATTAAATTTAACAAGGCCTTACTATATCTAGGCAATTCAGATTCTGTATCCCAGCTGAAAAATAATTCCCTTAGTCACAAGCTCACCCAGACTCTGCTACACTTTGTTGTGAGGGAAAGGTTTATTTGCTTTCTATTTGTTGTATTTTGTATTACTTTAGTGTCTTTTTCTATTTTGAATACTGTAATTTGTTTTCTTTACCTTGTGTTTTGTTTGTATTTTGCTTTTAACTGCATATTAAAACTTGAAAAGCGACCACAGCTCTGTCTCTTCTGAGTTAGGTAGAAATGTTTTTCTCCACCCTCCCACCCCGTTAATGTTGTGCTCTTAAACACCACTGTCTTTCTAGTTGCCTGCCCCTTATGTTAATTTGACCATATATCTCATTTCTTCTCTGATTTTACTGGCTTGTGTGAGTAAGCTTAAAATTATCATTTTGTGAAATCACTCCCATTCAACTATTTAAATTTATTGGTCATCCTACTATATTCAATAGTACCAGAATACAAACGTGACCACCTCCTTTTAATCTATCTTGCGATTTTAAAAATAGTGACTCCCCACTAAAACTTAACTTTTTAGACAGATAAAACTTAAGTTACCTACTTTCACATCTAACTCCTCTAGTGCACACTGCAGTGTTTAGGATAAACCATTTTTTTCATCTTACCTTTAAGCATCCCTGCGACTAGCACTTGCTCAAAAACCTGCTGGAAAGCACCAGGAAACCTTAAACTGATACAAGCACTCAACTCTCCTTGTTAATAAGGAGAAATTAATTGTAGGCATTAAACAGTCTATAATTGCTAAGTACCTTGCTAAGGTAAGGGAAAACAGCTCTTGCACTTTACAAAAAAAGCACCAAACCAGGCATATCCAAGGGTCGGTTTCCAGTGATTTCTCCTGTCCACCTGGTGAACCTGGGCGTACTGGGGCAATGCAGCAATTGCCTCATGTACACAGACAACCCTCTCCTCCTACCACCCAACACTACAACCTGCGAGAGATGCACTTACATAGCCAAACTAGAAGCAAAGCTCTCTCCACCCAAGATTGCGCTAGACAGTCAAGAGGAGAAGGTTAACACCTGCACTACACCTCAAGCAACACATAGCCCTTCTAAACCCACACCACCAACACCCTCAAATAACAACACTAAACACTCATATGCAGAGACCCTTAACAGTAACCTGCCCAAGCAACAAGGACCTCCGAAGCTGAAAAGCAAACACCAGTCACAACCAAAATGTCACATAGCTCACAACACCAGTGTGCCGCCCAACAACAAGCCCTAAGGCAAGACAAAGTACCCAAAACTTTAGTCGCAGGTGACTCTATAGTCAGGCGCACTGATGTCCCACTCACCAGGCTGAACAAGGAGAAAATTACAGTCAGCTGCCTGTTGGGTACCAGGATCCGCCACATAACGCATGCACTCAAGTCACTCCACAACAAGTACAAATATGACTCTGTCATTGTCCATACTGGGGTGAATGACTTGAGATGTACCTCCCTGGACTACATGAAAAGAGACATGGAAGATCTCTCGGATCATGTGGCCCATACAGGTATGACCCAAGCCCTGAGTAGCATCCTGCCTTCATCCAGAATGATACCACAGTATAAGGACAAAATGATTGACTTCAACAATTGGCTAAGCTTCTGGAGTCATTCAAAGGGGATCCAGTATCTGTCTGTCTGGGATGACATGATCGACAGACCATGATGCTTTGCCAGAGATGGTCTGGACCTATCACCTCTGGGATTTAGGTTACTGGCTAAGGCTTTGCCACTCCAGTAGTACCTTTTATAGAAAAGTTCAAAGGACAAAAACACCACCTTAACAGGTACAAGCATGCAAAATGTGTAGGTAATGATACTCAATGCTAGAAGTCTAAACCTCAAAATGCATTCCCTCGAGGCACTCCTAAAAATGGAGAACATCGATATCTGTGCAGTAACTGAGACCTGGTTCAAGGCTGCAGAGAGCATCCCTGCAATACCAGGCTACAACTCTTACCAAACGTTTCGCCCACCAAACCAGGACCGATACACTAAAGGTGGAGGAGTGTACATATTCACCAAGGATATTCACACCACCAGGCTAGTTCCCAACACAGTGCATCTGAAATTCTCCAGGTGCAACTAACACTAGGTAAAAATGCAATCCAAACTGTAGCTTGGAACAGATCCCCCACCATGCCCCAAGATTCTCACTACACCTTTCTCAACATACTGGAAAATATTAAGATACAACCAAACACCCTAATACTGGGTAATTTCAACTACCCTGCCATTAACTGGGAAAACTACTAGTGTACCAACACCTTTGCCCAATGGCTCTTGGAATTCCTAAATTCCAATGCCCTGGATCAACTAATCCTTAGTCCCACCAGGGGCACCAATATGTTAGACCTGGTCATTACCAACATGGGAAATCGATGCTCCACACCTATGGTCACCCCCTTGTTGGTCAGGTCTGACCATAAGCTAATCACCCTTGACATCCACATCCCACCCCCACCACCCAGTAAGGAAACCTCTGTAAAAAACTTCTCCAAAGCCAACTTCATGCTACTCAAGTCAGAAGTGACAAACTTCATGACACCCATGCAGATGGAAACTGAAAGTTCGACTGCTGAATCCTTCATTAAGGCACTGTATGAGCACATCCACTCATGCGTGAATCATGCCATCCCAAATAGAACCAAGATGCTCTCCTCCAAAAAAGGAAGCCAATCTGGTTGTCCCCTGCCATAAACAAACTTTACAACAAAAGGAAGATACTGTTGCAAAAAAGAGGAAAATCCCAGGATGCAAAAAAACTCCCTTACCCACCTCAATAAGAAGCTGAGATCCTTCATAAAATCCTCCAAAGCTAGTTATGAAAATAAAATTGCCAAACATTCCAAAGACAACCACAAGTCATTTTATATCTATGTCAAGAATCTAAATGGCAATGCTCAAATCTTCTCTGAGCTACAACAAAATGGCATTAAATATACTGATCCCAAGGATATTGCCAATATCCTGGCAGATCAATTCAGTGCCAACTTCACCTTGCTCTCATCCCCTAAAGGGCCCATTTCAATACCAAAAGATTGCCAAATTCCAGTAATAACGGCCACACAGGTAAAAAATGCACTCTCCAAAGCTAGGAATACAGCATCCATGGGACCACACGACATCCCGGGCTGTGTACTACATGAATTACAAAATGAACTGGCACCTCACCTAAGTGCCACTTTTAACCATAGCCTCACCTCAGGCTTTGTGCCCACTGAGTGGTGCACAGCTAAAGTTATCCCACTCCACAAGGGGGGATCCACCTTGGCTCCTGGGAACTACTGCACCATCAGTCTGACAAGCCTGATCTACAAGGCCATGGAACATATTATCATGGAACTTATAAACAAAGACATTGGCAACCTTCAAACACTGGACCCCACCCAGTTTTGGTTCGTGAAGGGTAGATCTTGTCTCCTGAACCTGATTGACTTCTTCAAATCAGTCTGCAGAGCTATCTGGACCTCACCAAGGCCTTCAACACCATCCCCCACTCTGCAGTCATAGATAAACTTACTAAGCTGGGCATTAATCCCTACATCACTTGATGGGTTGTCAACTGGCATACTGACAGAACCCACTCTATAAAAGTAGCCGACTCCAAATCCAGCTCCAGATAAGTGACAAGTGGAGTACCTCAGGGTTTAGTCCTGGGACTGCTCTTGTTTGGCATCTATTTCTCTGAAGTACAGACCAACACTAAAGGACTCTGGCTAACAAAGTTCACAGATGACTGCAAACTGGGAGCCATTATTGAATCCCCAAATTATGTGAATATTCTACAAAAGGGCCTTACAGAAATAGATGCTTGGTGCCAGAGCCATGGGCTCAAGCCCAATGCCAAAAAATGTATAGTTATTCCCTTTGGGAAAAAAAACATGTACCTGTGAATTACCACATAGGTGGCAGTACACTAAACACCGAAAGTGTGATAAAAGACTTGGGGACACAGGTGGACAGTGGTCTCACCTTCGATAACCACATAACCACAACTCAGGAAATCTTTCTATGTGGCACACTTCATCACTAAGGGCTTTTCATCCAGAAAAAGTAGGTCATTGTCCCATTGTACTCATCCCTCATCAGACCCATTATAGAGTACAATGTCCTATTTGGTATGTGCCTCTCAAGACATCTGCAACAACTGGAAAGGCCACAGAAATACCTCACTAAAAGAATCACAGGCCTAATAGAGATGCCCTATGCTGATCATCTAAAAAAACCCCGGCTGTACTCTGTCGCATATCGTCTACTCAGAGGCAATCTCTGGTTAACATACAAGGCCATGTCAAACCCAGAACTGTTGGACATGCTACACTTAAAGAAATCTTAATCCCTTAGAGCCATATGCTCTAGGGATCTAAACCTTGTCATCACAATGAACAAAACATGCTGGAAGGATAGGTTCCTGATCCAGAGACTCCCCAGACTCTGGAATAGACTTCCCAAACATGTCAAGCAGAGCACCTCTTTGACCCTCTTCAAAAGGAACCTTGACGATTGAATGGGAGATAGGAAATTAACCCTGGGGATCACATCAGTCACCCTGCTAGACAGGGATCCGGGGGAGTAAATATTGTGGGTAGAAATAGCCAGGGAATTGTTATGGCTAGGCTTGTATAGGCCCTAGGGCCGATAGCCTAGTACCAACCTATGAACCTATGAAACTATGAACACCCATTTTCTCACCCAATATTTCTGACAGAGTATTCTGTAGGAAATTTCTAAAGTGTGTCAACTCATAATATTCCCAATACATATGTTATTGGTTACCTCTTTCTTCCCAATCACATTTCTCACATTTGCTATCTACATAAGGTAAAATTCTTTAAAGTCTGCTTGGGAAATAAAATACCTAAACAAACACTTCCAAACAAAAATTCTAAATTTTCTATTTTTTGCTGCATATTTGGAAAGCATACATATACCTTCCCATTGTTTCCTTCTGAATTGCTTATTTATTCTCTCTTTTCAATTTTTTAACCTCCTCTCATTGATTCCAATATTTATCTGCAGTATTCTATACACCCTAATTATCCTTTTTTATTAGCTTATTTTCTAGATTCATCTAAAAACTCTACCAGAGCAGGTCTTTCACTAAGGATTCCCCTATCCCTTTCTGTTTGGCAATACCCTGATATCAGTCCCTGACAAGGAAGGTAGACTCTAGCCTGCAGTCCAAATGTCTTCTTGGACTTTTCCAACTCTTCTTTGCTCCAAATACCTTGGTTCTTTTGCCAGTAATCTCCAGTAAATTCAAACCCTTTCTTGGCTATTCTCTTTCTCCCTAATTGCAGCCATACCTATCGGCAGAATCTCCTTTCTCCATTCTCATATTGACTTAGTTCTTAGAATTCTGTCTGCTACTTTATGACTACAATATTCTGTATGACTGTTGTTATTCTCCTTAAAGATCTGCATCCAAAATCCCATTCTCTCCTTAATTCTTGAATCCCCCCCAACTTCATCCTCATCCCTTTGACTTTGAATCATAGCTTTCTGTTAGTGTTGTGTTGTTTACATGAACCTTAACTGTGTAGCTCTAAATATCCCTTTGAATCAGTAATTCTAAACCACTTTGTTCTATTGGAAAGATCAACTTTTTACACTTGAATTTTTCCTTCTTCCCCTCCTAGATAAAATCTTTCAACTCTTTATTAAACATTGTCCACCACTCCTCTGTTTAATGACAATATGCCTGAGCTATATGTACAACAAAAGGGATTAAAACATTTTCACTGTTGTATCTTGCTATCCATATCCATAAACAAGACCTTCCAGTTACTCAGTTTTTGTATTATCATTTGTTTAGTCCCTTCCCACATATTCTTAGGTGCCATAACATAATCCCTTTTAACTCATAATCCTAAATATTTCATTTTTTTCTTGTCCCCATAAATATGGGTATTTTTGAAACAACTTATGTGTGGGTGCACAGTTTACAGCTATAGCTTTTGTTTTGTCTTCATTAATTTTATATCCTGAAAAGACTTAAAACTGTCTCAGAGGGTTTCACAACACCAAGATGTCCTTTTCTGGTTTCATCATGTACAAATTAATATTGTCTGCAAATAAAGCCAACTTTTTTGATTACCATACCTATTATATCCTGATTTTCAGAGTCACTTATTTTCCTTGCCAATGGCTCTAAGTATGATGCAGATAACAAATGCGAAAGGGGACATCTATATCTATTCCTCTTTTTAGACACAACTAATTAGAGAGGAACCATTCCACTTTATTTTTTCTCCAGTCCCTCATATATCCTCTTGTTAACCTAGGGGATGCAAATGCTTCCATTTCTCTACTCATAAAATCCCAGCTTACTCTGCTGAATGCTTTTTCTGCATGAAGACTGCCAACAACAGTGATATTTTCTTACATTCTGCTTTCCTCTGGATCAACATTGTACTATTAAAGCTGTCAATGTTTGCCTCCCCTCCACAAAACTGCATTAATCCATATTTATCAACATTGCTAACACTTTTGCCATTCTTTTAGCTATTATAGACATAAACAGTTTATAATAATGGTTTAAAATGGAAATAGGCCTATATGAAGTTGAGTTTGATGGGTCTTGGGTATTACAGCCACCACGGCTTTTTATTTACTTTTTTATTTATTTATTTTACATTTATTTACCAGGATAGTTCATCTGGGTGCAAGCCCGTTTCAGTGGTGGCCCAGGGAGAAAAGCTCCAGAGGTATACACAGACATATACATTGACATTTGCATGTAAAAAATACATGTACATAGCATTTGTATCACTAGAAAAAGCAAAAAAATGCATGGTGATATAATGTCAGAAGCATAGTTTGCAAAGTAATTTTTTACATAGCAGGTGTTTTGTAGGTAGTTAGATTCTTACAAAAGAGTGAGAACATCTCATGGTTTACCTTTGAAACGCTGAAAATCATCTTTTCGAACAGCCAGTTTGGTGAACCGAAAAGACGATTCCAGATTGTCGACTGTCTTTGAAGATCAAAACTCAGCAAATCGAACAGCAGATTCACTGAATTTTGAACTCAGATGTTGAACACACAATGTAATGCAGGTGGGCAAGCCCCCCTGCACCCCCCACACCCCCTACCTTAATATTCTAACTCCGAGGTTGCACTACAGTGGGGAAGGGGTCCATTTCCTGATCCCCACTATAGTGCAC
Organism: Protopterus annectens; assembly: GCF_019279795.1. Taxonomy (NCBI): domain Eukaryota; kingdom Metazoa; phylum Chordata; order Ceratodontiformes; family Protopteridae; genus Protopterus; species Protopterus annectens. The sequence continues at coordinate 615,090,943 of NC_056751.1, read as the reverse complement.
TCTGCACCCAAAATGCCAAATCTGCAATGGGCGAATACCAATGTGCATTTGCTCATTGCACATTCAATGCATTTTTTTTTGGCTAACCGAAAACTTAAAAATGTACTTCCACACAACTGTCTTCCGTCAATGTGCGTTTCAACGTTTCAAAGGTAAACCCATCTCATATTATCTACAAATGAAATCTTGATAGGTAGATAAGTTTTGTTGATGTTAGATACTGCTAATAAGTTTAGCTCTGTTACATCTGTTAGTGTAAATGAGATGGGGAGTAGAGAAGATTTGAAGTGAGAATATGGGTTTATCTCTGTTCATTCTGTTAGTGTAATTGAGAGATGAAAGAAGAGAAGATTTGAAGTGGTAGAGAAGCCGGGTATACTGGCAGGAGGTCCCAGATGGTGATTGTTCCTAGGAGGAAAATTTTGCAGGGGAGCTGGGTGCCATTAGTCTGGGCTAGTGCAGGAGCAGGTCCACCTGCTATAGAGGTGGTCTTTTAGCTGTTTTTTTTAATTGGGTTGGGTTTGGAATGTTTACAATATGTTGGAGAAACATGTACCAGGTTTTGGAAATATAGTGTGGGTAAAGGGTAACCCCAAATTTGCTGTTGCTTTTGGAAACTTGTAGGAGTGTATTGTGAGTGGACCAAAGTTGTCAAGTGTTAGCATATGGTTGGAGTACTTGCTGTAAGGCTAAGGTACTGCCTAGTTGGTACACTAAGTGGTGGGTGACAATGAGTTGGGTGTAGGTTAAATGTTGGGGGAGTTCTAACCATTTTAATTGCTTTAGTGAGGAACAGTTGTGGGACCTGTGTGGGTTGTTTGTGGCAAATTTGGCTATTTTGTTGTAGCAGTTTGGTAAGATCATTTTGCTAAGATTGGTGAGGATGGGAGAGGCATAGAGTAGAGTGGATAGGAGGTGTGTTCTGGTAATGTCTAGTCTGGATTGGTTAGTAAGGAATGGCTTAATGCAGTAAAGAGAGCCTAGTTTGATGTGTGTTTTTAATATATTAAGTTAGGTGTGTGAAGGCTGCCAGCCTAGCCTGACAGAATTTTATAGATAATTCTGTCATCTGTAAATATTAATGAAAACCACAGGCTTGTTATCTTAAATGGTAAACATAGTGTTACATTTGGAACTGGAAAATAATGGAACAACAGTGCACTCTTCTGTAAGGAAGCTATGTCAAGCATTTTATGACTGCCTTTGATCTTTAAAGTTGGCTCCGGCCTGTCTAAGTGAAGGAATTCTTGCTATTGTTTTAAGGCCTGAGTTAATGGCCAGAATTTGCATGCATAAATGTCCCTTATGGCTTTGCTTCCTGATCTGGTGTGAGCTTACTAAAGAATGTAAATGTAGTTTCTGTTAGCCTGGGAACCCAGGGAAGTGTGAAGAATGATGTAATGTGAACCAGGAATGTGATATTAAAAACAGAGAGAATCAGAGAGCATTAAGCATTTTGCCTTGACCATCCAACTTAGCACTGCCTTGCTCTATATGCAAGTTTATCTTAGACTTGTGTTTTCTCTTAGAAATAGCTAGCAACTAGAAAGATTAGACCAAGTGCTTTTCTATGATGTCAGAACTGTACTACTGAATTATTTTAAGTATTTCTCTGTGATCTCTGAACTCTTGACTGGCACTGTGTAGTAAAAAGTATTATCTTGTGTTTTGACTATTTGTTATGAAATATTTTTGAACCCTTTCAACTGTGGCTGTTTTTGTAGAGATAATTTAAGCTCTTTAGAATACTTGCATGCCTTTGGTAAAATTGTACAAAGCCACTCTAATAGCTTTAGCCTGGACTATACTACCAATTGGATAAAAATACTGCACAGTAATAATTGGACATCCTTTTAAGGGCCTTTGTGTAGCTAATAAATATTAGTGGGTGGTGGCATCTAGTACTACCATATAGTCTGAAAAAGGGGTACAGATGGAGAGCCTGTGCCAGCCTTCCCCAGGAGTGTCTGTGTGGTTGTATAAACTCTTCTCAAAGTGTGTGTGTGTGTGTGTGTGTGTGTGTGTGTGTGTGTGTGTGTGTGTGTGTGTGTGTGTGTGTGTGTGTGTGTGTGTGTGTGTGTGTGTGTGTGTGTGTGTGTGTGTGTGTGTGTGTGTGTGTGTGTGTGTGTGTGTGTGTGTGTGTGAGAGCTACTTGGGCAGGGACATGAACCACTGGTTGGACAGAGAGGGTGCTAGAGGTTTTAGCTTGCCCACTAGGCTGAGATCTGGACCTTATAGCTGTGCCAGTGGGAAGTCTTATTAGGGACCTGGAGAGCAAGGGAGCGACCAGCCCCGGACTGACTGTGATCTCTGTGTGCTCTTAAGGGAAATTACACTTTACTGTGTGTATTTGTTATCCTTTCCTTCTATATGAGATGCCCCTCACTGGTGTTAATGGTGAGGATTGAGGCTCCTTGATTGCTGGGCCAGGGCACGGGCATCACAAGGTGTAGGTCAAATTTCAGTTTGTCATCGATTGTAACACCTAATAGTTTGGTTTCTGAGGTGGTGGATGTAGAAAGACGTTCGGGTGGTTGATATGGTGTGGAGAAAGAGCATCAGCATGGTCTTGTTTGGGTTGAGTATAAGGTTAACTTTATCTAGCCAGGATTCTACTTTTGAGAAGGATTGTTCTGTGATATTCTCTAGCTGTGTGAGGGAGGATGCATTACATATGTGGGTAGAGTCATCTGCACATTAGATGATTGAGGCGACAGGGATGGATTTGTGTAATTGGTTAGGGAATATGTTGAAGAGCAGCGGTCCTAGTATGGAACCTTGTGGGACTCCTACGTTAAGAGAAAGTAGACATGATAACTCCTGTTGCCATCTAACAGCTTGTTGGTGTGCTTGGTTAATTAGCCATGGAACCATGCTAGGGTAGAGTGGCTAAGATTTAAAGTGGCTAGTTCTGACAGCAGTTTCTAGTGTGAAACTGTGTCAAAGGCCTTGGACAGGTCTAGAAAGATGGTAGAGGCAAATCTGTTTTGGTTTCTGTGTTGATTTACTGTGTTAGAAAAACTGAGGAGAGCGGTTGTGGTGCTATGGTGGGGAAGAAAATCATGCTGTGTGTGAGAAAGGAAGCTGTTGGATATAAGGTGGTTGAGGTGGTGGGTGAGAATGCACTTTTCAAGTATTTTGGAGAGGGGTGAAAATGGCAATGGGTCTGTAGTTTGTGAGCTCAGTACAGTTTCCACCTTTATGCAGGAGGGTGACGTAGGAGATCTTCCAGATTAGGGGACATAGCTTTTGGTGATAGAGTGGTTGATAAGGATGGATATGGGGTAGCCTATGGCTTCTGCGGCAATTTTAATGAATGAAAATGAATGATGGCAGACTGTCTGCAGCTAGTCTGGTGGGTTTGAGTTTGCTAAGTAGTATTTTGTGGTGTGAGTTGGAACAGATTTAAATGAGATGGTGTTTGCAGTATCACTACTGGTAGCTGGGATCCTGGGTGCGGTATTTTGGTCGTATTTGATAAGATAGTTTACTGAGTTTATGAAGAAAGAATTGAACTGAGATGCAACGCTGACATCTGACAAGGGTGTGATTGGTCTGGGGGTGGACGTATTTCCAGGTTGGCGGAGTTTATTTACAGTGGACCAGAATATTTGGGGGTTGTTTCTGTGTATTTGTTGTGCAGTGCTATTGTAGTGTTTTTGTCTGCTTTTATTTGGGATTTAGCTTGATTTCTTAGCTGTTTCTAGAATAATAGGCTGTCTTAGCTTTTGTTAGTTAACCAGTGTACCCACACCTTGTCCCTTTGTTTTAGCAAATCTTTGGTATTGTTTGTTAGCCATGGTGAATGGTGATTTTTAGTTTAGCAGATCTATAGGGGACTAGGCTATTTAGGATACTAAAAAGGTAGTGTTAAAGTGTTGTACAGCAGTATCTAGTAGTAAGGTTTTGAGGAATGACCAATTTATTTATTGGAGTAGGGAATGAAATGTTTGGCTATTAAATTTCTTTTTATTATGGATTAGCCGGCAGACTGATTGTCTGTGTGTACTTAGGTTATGTCTAAGTAAATATGTGGGCAGATGGTCATTGAAGTTGTTGGGGAGACACCCTGGCTGTTTAGATGGATGCAGGTGATTTGTTAGTGAGGGTCCAGTGTAGAATTGAGTGTCTATTAGAAGCTTTGTCTATTCTGGTGGATTCTTGGATGAGCTGGGAGAAGCCATGTAGGTTTATAAAGTTGAAGGGATTATTGTAGTCATAGATGGACCAGTCAGTATTGAGGTTCCCCATTATGATGTTTTTTTGGTGGTAGGTTATGGCTAACTAGTAGAGAACGTCTTCAGCTGTAGTTGAGTTTTTTCCTGCAGGGATGTAGATGGCCACTATGATTAAGGCTTTGAACTCGGGTGGACTAAGATTGATCCAAGAACAAGCCAGACAGCTATAGTAATGCACTGCAGGTCAGTGCCAGAGCTTTGGATAATGTTAATTGTAGGGGTTATTCTTTGTAAACCTTTTTATTTTTAAATGATGTACTGTGCAGTATTAGCTAATATCAACTATGTGAGTGTCAGATTAGATACCTTATAAAGAGAATAATGTACAGAGCATGGGAACAATTAACAAGAACAGAGGCTAATCTAGCAGTATGGCATTGGGGGGTTGGGTAGTTCACTAGCACTTCCCGGTTAGTTTTTCCAGAATGTTGATGTTTTCCCTTCTTTTAAAATATTGTCAAACAAAACCTTCCTTATCTTTATCACCTTCTTCCCCTCTAGCTTCCAAACTTTCACAAGAATACCGTCTCTTCTTGGAGACTTTCCTGCAGACTGATTATACATCACTGTTTTTATCTCACCTCCTCCTGTCTTAACTGTTAATTATTGAGCGTCATCCACCTCTAACCTTGGCATACTTAAAGTCTTATATAAGTATTTTCAATTGTGCATTTTCAGGATTTCCAAATTCCTCTGCTTTATACAAATTTCCATAAAACTTCCAAAATATCTCTAATACCTCTACATGATCTCTGGTTATTTTTCTTGTTATAGACTCCCTACCTTTAGCAGTAACCCTTTCTACTTTCTGCTGCCTAAGTCACTGTGTTAAAGTTTTTCACTCTGGAGTTACTATAAAAACAGTTGCTTAACAGCAAGTTTTATAAACTCATGCATATTATCAAGATACTCCCTTATTTTCTCTTTAGCAGTCTGTATTTGCACTTCTTGTTCTGTGAGATCTGTCTTATTCTACAATACTTTAACCTTTGCTAGCCTCTCTAAATAATTCTTATTACTTCTTAGCCATATCTCTTTCTTTTATTTCTACCCTACTTTTAAACTCTACTTTCATTTTATCATACTCAATAGCTATAACTTCTAAAGAAATTTCTACCTTTCCTAATAACTTTCTAAATTTCTCTCTTTTTAACAGGTAGGTGGGGAAGCACCAGTGTGTCATTTGTACTTCATTACCCTGCATTTTTATTGTAGTTGTTATGGGTGCATGACCTGAAACCGTTATTGGATGTGTGTTGACACTTTCAATTAAATACAATTGTGCCTGTAAAATATAATTTCTGTCTGGCATAGCCGAGTAATTGTACTTTGAGAATAATAGGTAAATTCCCTCTGAGCTCCTACTACTGAATTCATGTCTTTCATACCAAGTATTTTTATTAATTTCTTCAGAAATCTACCTTCTTTTGTTATATTTCCCTTCTAGGTCCCCCAGATACATCCTCACTGTTGCAAATCAAGTTCCAGTCTCCACATATAAGTAATATTCCATGCATAAAACTGATTATCCAAAAAATTTCTTAAGCTCCATAATAGCAGTTTTAGGTGGAATAGAAATACATGTCAGCATAATCCTCCTTCCCCCTTGCCAATAGCATGTCACTACGACAAATCTAACATTACTTTCCTTTTCCTCCTCTTCAATTGCTATTGGAGATCCACTAGCAATTAGTAAAAGTACTAACCTTTTCCTTTGTCCATGATTCTCTGCTGAATATCCTTCCTGAAATCCTTTCTTTATCAAATTCACATGCTGATTTCTTTCTGGCTGTGTCTTCTGTAGCATTTCTATTTCCACTCTGCACATCTTAATATAATTCATTACTCTTTCCTTTTTGTCTATACCTGTCAAGCCATTCATGTTCCAAAATAATATGTTTACTGTAGCCATTATGATGTTATTATTCCCACCTATTATATATGACATCTTTTTTTAAATGTCTGTTGACAACTTTTGTGTAACATGCACCCATTAATGTTTGGCAGGTTGATCTTATATACCTTTTTTTTTATTATTATTATCTTCATTTTAACCTATATTACATTACAAGACTTTTTGTATTAATGAAACCCTCAAAAAACAAACAAAAAACTCCACCAGAACTCCTCCATAAACTATTGGCTTGAAAAAACACAAAAATCTATGTACATCTTGGAATAATGAAGTTTAATCCTCCTGATAGGAACAATTATCCCAGATTGATAGGTTTTGCCTTTGTATGCAGCTAACTTAAAATTAAGTTTATCCTTGCTAAGACACATACTACAGCCTGTGCTCCTACTTAAACTAATTGCTGTCTGTTCTTGTCTTATCTTCATTCACCTCCTAAATGTGTAATAGCATGTTTTCAGCAAACATTAAGTTTTAGAGCCTTAAGAAGAAGTGCACTCACTGCCTGTCTTTAAATACAAGTAAATATATATTTGGTTTCAGATCAGGATGCAGCACAGCTGACTTAATGCTTACAGTAAAAGAGAGAGTTGAGAAGAAGCTAGAGATAAGGGAAGAGTTCAACTGGGCATTCTCTGCCTTTGAGAAAGCATATGACAAGGTCCCAAGAAAGCTGATTTGGCAGTCCTGAGATGGTCCAAGTCCCAGAATCATTGGTAGAATTAGAGCAGTCTGTGGACAAGGACCCAGTAATGCAAAGTACAAACAGTGTTCAGACTCACAGAAGGATTCCCAGTGGGTGTGGATGTGCATCTGGGTTCAACTCTGAGCCCTCTGCTGCTCATACTTGTGATGTTTTCTATTAACAAGCAGGTTGGAGGGGATAGATCAACAAAGCTACTGAATGCAGAATATGTGGCATTGTATGCAGGCTGTGAACAAGAACTTTAGCAGGTGATAGGGGAATGGAATGCAAAACTGTAGGCACATGGGATGAAACTGAATAGAGATAAGATAGCTGAATGTCAGCAAATGGGAAAAAGAAGAAGCTGAAAATTGAAATAGAAGGAAACATAGTGTAACAGGTTGGCAGCTTCAAGTATCTGGCAGGGGTAGTTGACTAGATGTCTGAATGAGGTCAAAGCTAGAATCAGAGGGGCTGCAGTCAAGTGGCACAGAGTGCCAAAGAAGTTGAAAAGTAAGGTGACCAGTACTATCGTATAATACAAAAACCTGGGCAGTGAAGGCAGAACAGTAGAGGAAGTTAGAGGTGATGGATATGAAGTGCCTGAGATTGGTGGTATGATGCACAATGTAGGACAGACAAAGAAATGAGGACATCAGAGCAAAAGTCCAAGGAGATCCAGTTACAGAGAAGGTCAAACAGGACAGATTACAGTGGTTTGGGCACATGTGCAGGAAAGCAGAAGACAATTTTGTGAAGAAGATTTGGGACAGACTGGAAGAAGGCAAGAGGGAATATGGGCATTCAGCGAAGAGGTGGATGGATTGTTTGAGAGAAGGCCTGCAACAGTTAAGCATGAGGGTCAAAAAAAGTAGGATGGTGGTTGAATCGCGAGATATGGTGACAGATGATGTGACAACCCGACCTCAAGGAAAAAATGGGACAAAGGTTTTGATGATGGTTTATTTATTTGTTTATATTTGTTTTTATTTATTTACCAGAGTCGTGCACTGGTCTCAATGGACCATTTGCATGCACAGCCCGAATGAATAAGATCACATTAAGAAATTAACAAAACATATTTACAGATACAAGGTTATGCAAAAAAAAACATATTTAAAGATACAAACATATGCTGCAACATTTAGTTCAAGAAGCATTTTACATGATGGTGATGATTTAGTCTGTGTAATGGAATATAGAATCTCTTAGTCATAAAATTATGTCCTCTCCATTTTTTTCTTTTTGTTCTTGAAACCTGAAATGCATTTTTGCTGATGTTTTGCTGATGTTTTGGGCCAACATTAACTTCACCATTTATGTTTATCCTTTCATGGTCAAATAAATGCCGTAATAAAACTGAGCCAGTTTTTCTAAGTTTGGCCCTCTCACTGGCATGTTGCCACTTCAGTATTACTTGTAGACATACATTTGTCTGTTTCATACCTTCATTTTACCACTTCATATTTCTGTTTTTAAGACGAAGATCCTCATTGCTGACCACAAAGTTGAGTTCAAACTCAATTCCAGGTTGAATATTGAAGTACAGGATTATGGATACCAACCCTTTTCACCCTGTAGCTTGAAGTTACTTATCCTCAAATATCTTTTGAAACATTGCGTGCCAGGTCAAAATTCACTTTCGAGGTGAATTTATTGGTCTTGCCTGCTTCAAACACATAATACACTCAATATGATTGTAAACCTGATTATAATCCTCTGTATTGATCATTCCTCTAACATTAGGTTTGAGTCACTAGAATATGCATCTATTATGCAGATAGCATAATCATTTGGGCCTACATGCACTATTGTTTGATCAAAGTCATATTTCAGAGAATATTAACTCAGATGTTCCTTGGACAGTCAGACAGCAGTTGGGTCTTGCAATCAATCTACACAAGATCAAAACTATGTTACTTAGCACTCATACAAGTTTTGTTATTCATTCTGACAGGTAGAGCACATTATGACTGATGGTAAGTTACTTGAAAATGTGTACATACATAATGCAAACTCTTCTCATTGAATCCATGTCATTACTTAGCCTGAAGGTCTCAGCTCTTAACTGTGATGTCAATTTGTATATAAAAGCATTAGGTGTCAGTTTATTTCTCAAATGTTGATTCTTCTAAACTGACCTAATACTGTAATTGTTTTAGTCTACTTTGTTTAGACTATATTTATATTTGTTTTAATGTAGTTAAGCTGTGACTGAGAAAGGAGTGTAATGTTCAAGTTAATTCAACTGAAAAATAAATAAAATGAAGTGCAGGCAGAAATACATGTCAGGTAGCAAAAGCACTCTCTCGCGCGTGCGCAAGCACACACACACACACACACACACACACACACACACACACACACACACACACACACACACACACACACACACACAAATCAAAAGCTGTAATAATTAAAGAAAACTGTTGGATTTTATTAGCAAAACTTAATTCCTTTTCTCAAGACATAATACATATCAGTGTTATCCTTGCAATGCCTTTCACTTGAGGACAATTATAATACTGTGAGTAGGTAATTTCCAAACTGAGTTTTAAAAGCTTGATGGAGTAATGCATATAAAGTTCAAAAGCAGTATTACAGTAATCAACAACATACCAGTTTGTGCATCATGTGTATCTAAAATGAAAGAAAATAAATAATATCATTAACTGGTTTGTGTATGTTTTGTGATTCCAGTATCATTTTACTGCCATCATTTCTATTTTTCTTATCTAAATTTCCCCCTCTTACCTTTCCCATAATTGTAAGAGTCTGTATCCACATTTATTATTTGAAATAATGCATTTCAGCACATATTAATGACAGAATGCAGAGAGATCTGAGACTGGTATTAGTGCAGCTACATATAAAAACCCAGAATCACATTATGGGTTTTGATCGTCGGTGACAGAAACACAGTTAACATTTGAACCATTCTTGCACAAAAGGCAGACTAATCACTATTCACCCAGCAGACCTGCTGCACCGCTTCTGCCAAATGACTTGATGCTTTATTTTTGGCATGTTTGCCACTTATTTCACTGTCTTTGAATACCTGCTGTTTTCCCTTTTATTTTCTGTTGTGCTGATTCCACATAATTTCAGGGAGGACATCTTTTTCCACTAAGATAGTTTGCATGTTTTTATTAGCTGCCACTAGCTTCTTCCATTGTTCACTGTGCATACCAGAGCCATCTTAGCCTGACTGGGTCCAGCCCACATCTGTGGATGGTGAAGAGATGAGGAGTGCTTGTGCAGTGTCATACTGATGTCACGGAATGTACCTTCACCCTGCCACCCCACGGCAGCATTATGAGTGCCACAGCTGCTACCTTCAGGAGATGCGTCTGCACTTGCACTCATGAGCAACCACCCAACCAAGTGGTATACACCTTGCAGAATGGAACTTGCCAGGCTCTTAATGCTGTGACTTCAGTGAGCTTAGGGCACCTCCCTACTGCCATTCATCAGTCCAGTATTGGTCACTGACTCCCATCCTCTCCCCCGTCCAGTCCCCCCAGAGTCTGTACCACTAATTGAGCTCTGGTTTTCTGTGGCACAATCAGAACTGTATCCCTCTGTGTTATGGGACACGGACATGAGTTCCAAGTTTGAAGATTAGGTTTTAGTTAATGTGTTGATAATTCTAGAGAAAATTTTTGCAACCTGTCATCTCTGTACCCTACCTGTTTTATTCCACCCACTCTGTACGAGTCTGAGTCACTGCCTCCATCAGTCTCACTGAAGCCATCCCCTCCCAGCAATCAGTTTCATTGTGACTGAAAACATGGGGCTCCGTTTATTACTTCTAATATACAAAGGATCACAGATTGTAGATACAGAGCAGGGTCAGTACTGGGTAACCATCAACAAGGTTTTCTTTCTCATTTTAGTATTTTTCTTCCACATTCTAGGGTTAGGAAAACACAGTGATATCAAAAGATCCCTGCAGTCTACCCATCCAACAGCACCAGATGCATACACAGCATTCAGTCACACATATGGCTGTGTACCACTCAGAATTTAGGCCCACCCAAAAGAAAGGAAGACTCTCTTCCAAGGCAAAGACATCTTTCTATTATTCATTAAATTCTTCAGTGTCCACCAAATGACTTTTAGTGCCTTACACATGGCAGCTATAATATTGGAACGATGACTATACTATCACCAGCTCTAAATTCCATACCCTACAAGCTTTCATTCTGGAGAATACAGACATATGTGCCATTTCTGAGACATAGTTTAAATCCACAGAAAGTACTCCAGCAGTGCAAGGCTTCAGTGCCTTTCACACATTCAGACCATCAGCTGCACAGACAGGGAGAAAAGGTAGAGAAGTCTTGATTTACATTAGCAAAAAGTATGACTCTACGCTGGTTAAACATGATAATACCCTGGTGTTTATCCCTGTGCAAATCATCATAGACAAATCCCCATACCATATCCTAACAAGCTATAGGTCATCCTCTATGTCCTAAGAATCTCACAATTCATAGCTAGACCTACAGAAGATGCTCTCCATTAAATCAAATACCTTATTCATGGGAGACTTTAACTACCACTCTATAGACTTGGAAACATACACTGCCTCAAACTCTCAGGCACATTTTCTGGACTTTATTAACACAAAAACCCTTGACCAGTTAATGTGCACACCCACCAGAGGTTCGAACATACTGGCCCTGGTACTCACCATTATGGGAGAGCACTGCACACTCCCAAGTGTCATGTCCTCACTGGGGAGGTTGGATGATAAAACTGTCTCCTTTCAAATACAAATCAAAGCAAACTACAGCCTATTAAGTGATAATTTGTCAAACTTCAATGCCCCTAATTACCCTGAATTCATGGCAGCTTATGCAGAATTGCTCATAAAGACCCTATGCAACCATGTAAATGGCTGTTTAGAGGCTATTGTACTTACTAGGAGTAACCAAAAAAACAACCTCTAAAAGCAAACCCTACTGGTGGAATTCTAACCTTATAAGGGTATATAACAAAAGGAAAAAAGTCATAGCTAAAATCAGGAACATCAATTAAACTAAATGGGAAACTAAAAGGAGTAGTAAAGTCCAGCAAGGCCAATTATGAAGTCAAGATAGCCTCACAGGCTAAAGACAACCTGAGAAGACTGTAACCTCAACAAACAACACCTAGAAGTGTGCTAAACTGGTGGTCAGTGGTGCCACCTTCACTGAGCAGAGCAACATAGTGAATCTGCTGGTTGACACATTCAGGTGGTGGCGCTTGCTAAAGCCAAGAACACAGCCTTACTGGGTCCAGACAATACCCTGGGATGCCTCCTAAATAGCTTGAAACATGACCTATCAGGACCACTTGATTCACCTTTCAACTACAGCCTCAAAACAAACTTCGTGCCATGAAAATGGAGGACTGCTACAGCAACAGTTATCCTACTTCACAAGTGTGGACCATCAACCATCCCCAGAAAATACAGATCTATTAGTCTGACTAGTCTAATATGCAAAGCCATGGAACAACTTATCATGGAAATGATCTACAAAGACATAGGCAACCTTCAGACACTGGACCCAACTGAGTTTGACCTTGTCACGGGAAGGTCTTGCCTATTAAACCTGGTGGACTTCTTTGAGAAAGTCGCCAAGGCAATGGATGAGGGGAAAACAGTGCATACTGCCTAACTGAACTTGCCTAAGGCATTGGATAAAATAACACACTTGGATATAGCTGTCAAACTCACTGAACTGGACAAAAAAACTTATTATACAATGACCCCCCATTAATATTCAAAAATGTGCACGCTGATTGGTCAGCGTGCACATTGTAAATCAGAGTTATAGTAAAGGAAAAAGGTCCAGTCACCGGACTTTTTCCATTAAAATAACTCTTTTTTTACAGCAACGGAGAACGCAAGATCTCCGTTGCTTCACACTGTCTCGCTATGTTAAACGAGTTTTAACATAGCGAGACAACTTTAAAAAAAGCAATGGAGATTCTCCGTTGCTTTTTTTAACGCTGTCTCACTATGTTAAACGAGTTTAACATAGCGAGACAGTTTGTAAAAAGCAATGGAGATCTTACTTTCTCTGTTGCTTTTTTCAAAACTGTCTCGCTATGTTAAATGGGTTTAACATAGCGATACAGCTTTAAAAAATCAACGGTTGCTTTTTTTAAAGCTGTCTAGCTATGTTAAACACATTTAACATAGCAAAACAGTATGTAAAAAGCAACAAGATCTTGCTTTCTCCGTTGCTTTTGCCCGAAGCTCTGATGTACTGCATAGGCATATGCGTGCGCAGTACATTAGAACTGCCGCAGAATACCAGAGAGCTGCGGAAAGGCAGCAAGGAGGCATTATACAATGCCATTATTTAAGAAAAGTAATTATTTTTTTCTTAAATAATGTCATTGTATAATAGCAATAACCCACTTCTGGGTGTGGGTAATGCTGGATTTACCCACGGTTGGCTTTGTTTAGCCACTTGGGCTTTGCCCTCGTGACCAAACCACACCAACCGTGGGTAAATCCAGCATTACCCACACCCAGGCGTGGGTTATTGCTATAATATAACTTGATGGATTGCCATTTATTTATTTATTTGTGGTTTGTTAGTCCAGCTGAGCCAAAGGCTAATTTTCAGTGGAGACCCGAAGGGAAAAGCTCCAGGAAAAAAGCAAGATATTAACATACATACATTGAAAAAACAAGAAAATTACATAGTTTTATCATTGCACAAATTTACAGTGCCGAAAGTGTATACAAGATAAAATGCAGAGTGAACAGCAGATAGAAGTTTAGAGAAAAATTAGACTTAGATTCATCTAAGTATTTCATAACATTACATAAAACAGAGTTAGACCGGTAATAAAATATGATAGTGTTATTATTTACAAAGAGTATAAGTAACAAAACGGTCTAAAATTTAGAGTAAAGAGAAGTATAGACAGGTGGGGGGATTAAGTAGGGTCCTGACATGAGCAGGAGCTAGAATTAAGAATATAGTTTTTAAGTTCTATTCTGAAGCAGTTTGTGCAATTAATGCTTCGGATATTTGGTGGGAGATTCTTCCAGGCTTAGGACACTGCTTTTATAAAGAAGTTTGCCAGTGTTTTTGTTAGTTTTATAAATATTAAGAAGGTGTTTATCAGAGTTGCGTAGAGTTCAAGAGGGGGTGTAGAGGGATATGAGAAAGGAGTAGGAAGGACAGGCTGAGGGTTTGTTTAGTAAGGCATGAGTGAAATATAGCTGGGAAAGAAGATGAAGTTGGGGGAGCTCAAGACATTGAAGCTGTTTTAATGCAAGGCAGTGATGGAATTTGTATGCTTGATTACTGGCAAATTGAGCTGTGTTATTATATGTTTGTTCCAGTTGGTTATTAAGGTAGATTGTAGAAATGTGATTATAGGAGAGGCATACAAAAGACAGGCTAGGTGGAATACCTGCGCCAGAGAAGGTTTGGAGTTCAAGGCTAGGGACTTTTTATTTCTGTAGAGTAGACCCATTTTTTTTTAATTTGTCTTTCTAATACATTGTTGTATATGGAATGCAACTTTTAATTGGTCATCTATTATAATACCCAGACGTTTTGTGTGTGAGTCAGCTTTAATAAGGGTGTTGTCATGTGATAGGATGGTAAAGGGAGTTTTATGATGGAGAAAGACTTGGGGATGAAAAGGAGGAGTTTGTTGTTTGGGGGGGGTTAGTATGAGCTGGTTATCTGTTAGCCATTGTTCGACAGTGTGAAATGTGTTTTGAGTGATAGACTAGAGGTGAGAGATGTCATCAGAGCAGGAGATAAGGGTAGAGTTGCCTGTGTATTGTATCAGAGAGATGGTGGTGCAGGAAAAGTGGAGACTGTTAGTGAAGATGTTGAAAAGAAGAGGTCCTATAGTAGAGCCCTGGGGGACACCAGTCTGGATAGGTAAGAAAGTGGAGCAGGTAGAAAGCCATCTGACTGATTGTAACCTGTTGGAATGGTAGTTAGATAGCGAGAGAATAACAGAGGAGGAGAGGTTGAGATTGTCTAGTTTAGTTAGTAGTTTAGAGTGTGAGACAGTCTAGTTTAGTTAGTAGTTTAGAGTGTGAGACAGTCTAGTTTAGTTAGTAGTTTAGAGTGTGAGACAGTATCAAAAGCTTTAGAGATGTCAAGGAAAAGGCATGACACCAGTAGGTTTTTGTCTCTAGCCTTGGTGACAGTATGTTTGAAAGACAGAAGGGCAGTGGATGTGTTATGGTTTGGCCTAAAGCCATGTTGAGTAGCATTCTGAAGGTTTTTGTCAATTAGGTAGTTAAGAAGTTGAAAGAAGTTGATTGTGTGTGCATTTTTAAAGAATTTTAGAGACTGGCGAGAGAATGGCCGTGGGTCTATAATTTGATGGATCAGTAGTGTTACCTCCTTTGTGTAATGGTGTGCTGTAAAAAGATTTCCAAATGTCAGGGACAGCAGATTCTTGGATTAATCTATTGGTGAGTCTAGAGACAGGGTATGCTATTGAGTGAGCTGCGAGCACAGCCACCCACATGAAGAGTTTCACTGAATGGCATTTTTGATATAATGCCATTCTGTGATTTTTCTGTTCGATGAATGAACATAGACCCAGTGAGACCATCTCCACTAAGAGACAGGTCACCAGTGGGGTATCTCAGGGCTCCATGCTGGGACCAATCTTATTTGGCATCCACTTCATGGTGGTAAAGGCTAATGTGAAGGGATTTTGGCTGACCAAGTTTGCAGATGACTGCAAACTGGTTGCTATCATAGAGTCACCCATGACACAATCATCTTAGGGTCTAATGCAGACAACTAACTAGTGCCAAAGTCACTGATTAAAACTCAATTCCAAGAAATGTATTATAGTACCTTTTTCGAAAACATTCACCCAGACTAATTATTCCATCGATAAGGCACCCCCTAAAAGTTGTGCTGTTAGTCAGGGATCCAGGGACATTTGTAGACAGTAATCTGTCTTTTGACCAATGTGTGGCTAAGGCAGTAAGAAAATCATTCTGTGTCACCTAATTTTAAATAAAGGCATGGCATCCAGGTCCACTGAAGTCATAGTGACACTTTATTCAACCCTTATCAGACCCATCATTGAGTATCAGACAGTAACTATGCCCAGACTAACATGCCCCCCCCCCACACATAACCTTTAAAAACTTTCTTCCCTGATAGACAGAGACAAATGGTAACTATGCCCAAATTAACACCCCCCCACACATATAACCTTTAGAAACTTCCTAAGTAACATACCCCCTCCTAATAAATCTACATGATACGTAGGGACACAATGGAGTTTGGTTGTCTGCCCAGGCTTATAAAGGCCCTAGTGGTCATTAGCCTAGGATATATCGATGAACCTATAAATATTATAGCATTCTGGCATTACACATTCTTGACTGACCCCATATCCCATTACCAACCATTCCCCTTCAGTCATCCCTCTTGCAAATGCTCTGGACTACTTTCTGTAATATTTTAGTACTATAACTTTCTCTGCTGATAGACTTATTCATTTTACTTTGCCCATCTTCTTATCTGCTCAGTATTCTACATAACATTTCAGATCTCAGTAGCAGCTTATTGTGTTTGTCCTTTGCTGCTATTTTAGATACCAGGCTAGTTTCCATTTTCCTGAATATGCAGTCTGAGTTTATCTGCTCGATTATACTACAACATTTTTATGTTTTCTTTGCCTCCTACCCTTTAATTCTAATTCATCTACCTCTTGCTTATATTCTCCTACTCAGTAATACAGTTTAATACTGCATACTTGTGTCCGCCTATCAGGTTTTCCCTCTCCCTCGCCAATTTATTTTGTGGCTCTTTGTCCTACTTTTCTGTGCCGTACTTGTGGATGGTAGTTCTGCCTCTACTTCACTTTCTCCATCTCATGTCACCTGCATTTGCCTCATCTGTCTTTTTCATTTACACTTCAGTGATACTGAAATGAGAGCTGGACTTCTACCTTCCCTATTTAGAGTAATTTTGTGTCCATTGATTTACATATTTAGCCATCCCAAAATATTGCCTTTAAAATTCCAGTCTGATCTTTTTGCTTCATTCGTCATCTTCAATCTATTTACTTATTTTTTTTTTTAATTTTTTCATTTGACGTCCTGGTTAGTGAATGGTCTGTCAGCACTGAAGATGAAGACTGTGTAATATTAGCAAACTGCCTGCGGTGGTATAGCATTTGATTCCCTCTGCACCGTTTACCTGCCATGTGACTCTGAGCAAGTCACTTAATCAAACGTTTCTCCCAGGCTGAGTCTGAAAAGGCCCATGTGGATCAGTGCTCTTTCTTAGTTAACAATATCAATAAACTGCTTCAACGATCCTTTTCAGACATGAGCTGGGCTAGAGGTATAGGCATACAGACAATATAACTGCTTTGTAAGTTACAAGAAAATCAGATTAATATAGTATTGCAAAACTACAGTAAATGCAAATATATACTGCTTGTTCAAATGTGATCACCAGATTGTTGCAAAGTAGATATACATCATTAGAGACAGCATACAAAGTAGTATGTTCTCTGGAATATCGCCTAGTAATAGTAATTAGTAGAACAGGTAGAGAATAAGAAAGACGTTTCAGCAGTCAAATCTACCATTTTAACAGATCTCCTTGCTAAGGCACATAACTGAGTATGGGTCTATAATAAATTCCATTTTATTCAAATATTTAGATTTAATCGCATTATATTTCTTGGTGATGGCTGTAGTTTCGCTGGATGTAAATGTCTACTTTCTTGTGTAATACTGGTATGTGTATGCGTTTTTATCATTATCATTTGGCATCCTCAAATGAAATAATTTCAAGTCCTTTTCTCCTCAGATACATTATGCCTACAGCTAACAGACAGACATAGCACTGAGATTGCAATTTATTTCCTTTAGTATCTGTAATTAAAAAGCAAAAAAAAAAAAAATAAAAAACTGAGAACTGGTTTCCATTTGCAGACATCAAATTAGAGGAAAATGAATTCCTTCAGGGAGCAAACTCGATTATGCATGTTGGAAGTTTGTTTGAGCCCATCTGTTAATATCACAATGAGTGGATGATAAGTTTATCGGCCGTCCAAAAAGTAAATGCAAGAAAATCTGTGCACACTGTTGGTCTGTTCCACAAGTGTAAGGAAGAGTTTTCTTTCTCAATAGATCTGCTAAAGAAAGTGAGATCCCTTTTCTGTTGAATTCTCTGTATAAAAATTAAACTCCTCAAATTAGTCCTTGTCCAGGTGCCCTGACTGTCACTTTTGTGCAATTGTGCCTGTATGAGGACTGGTATTAATTAGGATCATGAAACTTGTATTTTTATTTTTAACAGGCAGTTTATAACCTCAGTTGATACAGTATTAGCAACCACCAAAGGCATCAAAAAGCTCCTACACTTGGAATTTTGTATTCTTTGTATGACTGCATCGTCTGACTTCAGAAGTAGAATGTCTGCTTATAACCATAGCTGGCCTTAGGGGAAATGGTACCCTAGGTGAAGGGCACCACAGCGCGCTACCCCTCATATTCTTCACTCCACGGACCCCAATCCTGGCCTACTCTCATCATCCAGATTACTTTTTTTTGCATTTATTTATTGTTTGCATTACTGATTATTTGTTTTCCTGCACTCATTCATTCAATACATCCTAACTAGGCAAAACTGCACTCTGATAAGTGTGGAGGAAATATGTGCAAAAAGTTTGTGGTCTAAGGTATAGAGATTCTGGATTATTAACTACATTTTTATTCAATGATAACTTTAACAAAAAACATGATTAAGGAAAGAATTGCAGTCCTATACTTCAGCTTTGCTTTTTCCTGCATCAATTCAACACATCCTGGCAGTGACCACATTGTAATAACTATGGAGGAAATAACTGCATTAAACCAGGAGTCTGTAAGTCATTAAGCTCCAGAGGCCATTGGGTTCTAGTGGCTCTAGATGATCTGAGGTACATTTTAAATTTTATTCAAACAACATTTTCATCCAACGATGGCCTATACAAAAATGACAATTCATTGATAGTTAATAGGCTTGTAGTCCAAGAGATGTTTTAGGAGTCTAGCTTAAATTCACAGTAGCCTATTATCACTGTCTGGTTAAGATACTTGCTCAAGGTCACACAGTAAACAAATGAGGGCTGAGGGAATCAAACCCTGTACCACAGGAACTACAGCTCACAGCCTTAACCCCTGTGCCAACTGTCAGACAGCAACTATTCATATCTGAGGAGAGTTGAACCAATTACTCTCTTTAGTGATATTCTACCAAACACTGCAATGAAAAGTTGAATCACAGCAGGAGATATTTAAAGGGAGAAATTCAGCTTTACTCTTTAACTTTACTTTTTCTTGCATCCATTCATTACAACTTAACTAACCAAGACTATACTATGATAACTGCTATGGAAATAACTGAATGAAAGAAGTGGTCTAAGGCCATAGCTATGGAGTTTTGAAAGTACTAAGGTGCATTTCAGAGATTTTTTTTTTTTTTTGCAACCTTTTGATCCAGTGATGGTCTGAGCAAAAATCATGACTATAGATATACTGTATATACAAAATAAGTTGTAGCCAAAGCCTGACTCTCTAACCCATCAAAACTAAATAAATAAATAAAATAACATAGATTGTCACCTTCTGTACTGTGGTGGTGGTGCAGTGGTAGCGTTGTCGCTTCACAGTAAGATGCTGTCCTGTTTGATTCTCAGCTAGAGTGTCTTCTGTGTGGAGACATGCATAAATGGGCATACCTTCATTGAAGGTTGTGTGTCAGGGCCAGCAACTCAGCACGTAATAATCTACTGTCAATCATTAGCAGACCAGAGTTCCACTGTGGCAACCCCTAACTGGAAAAAGCTGAAAGACACAACAAAGATTGTCACCTTATGTGTATTCCACTCTGGTGTTAGATTGAGAAAGAAGGCATAGATAGTAACAATCATATATTTCAAGTTTTGCTGTCATATGTACATACAACATACATCCTTACCCCCACCCCATCTCTAAAAGCCAGACACTCCCCCAGATTTACTAAACTTCCATGCAGGGCTAGCTTAGTCCTGCATGGAAATGACAGTTTAGGAGCAGGACGGCAGCGTGCCATGCATATTAATGAGGCACGCTGCCTGAGCTCCTAATCTTACACAGAGCATGTAAGACTGCAGCGGGCATGTCTGAGAGCAGAGCTCTCAGAATATACATGCCCCCACAAAACAGAACAGCAAAAAGGGGTAGGAAATTAGCAAAGCTGCTCATAGGTGTCCACATATCCCCACTAACAGTCCCGCTTGTGTACAACAGCAACAGCATATATAAATAAAATGAAGAAACTCTTTTATTTATTTATTTTTTTTTAATCCAATTAAAGCTAACCGTAGGTGTGTGGGTGTGTCCATTGCTTAGCTTCGGTTAATGCAGCTTAAATGGCTGAAGAGGATAAGGGAGATATATGCCAATAAAATAGCACAGTAATAGTGTAGTGGGAAAATCATTTCCCTTAAGAGCAGGCATTCCTGATTCGAGTCCCACTGCAGCACACTCCATTTTCCATGGCAAAGCACGTTATGATCAATATTTATGTTGCAAAACCCACTAAATAACATATTTTTATGAACTGGAGTACTGCAGTAAATGCACATGTGAGGTGTCAGTGTCATAATGAATAAGGCACTAGTAAAAAGGTATAAGCACAAATAAGCAGTAGTAAGCATATTTAAGCACTAGTAAGTGGGCTTAAGCCTGTTTACATGGTGGTAAGCAATGCCTACACTGGCTAAGCAATTCTAAAGCTAACTCTTTGTAAGCAGATGTAATGGCAGGTTAGCGTGCTTACCGTAACTCAAACCCACTTACAACTGGTCAAAAGTGCCTTAATCACTCTGCATTCAACGGCCCTTGTTCTGCCCATCAAAAAATAAACAACCAAGCAGGTCTTGAACCCAGGACCCTATACACCATAACCACAAGAGTTAACCACCAAGCCATCACAGAAGTACAGAAGTACAAGGTATCAGCAAACAAATCCTCACCATAGTAAAACCAAAATGAACCTGTGAAAGGAATCAGTATACAGTCATATGTTCCATAACCCGCTACATAACATAAATATGTGAACTGGAGTACAGCAGTAAGCCCAGAAGTGAGGTGTGATTGTAACAGAGTGTTGAATTCCCCAATAAAACACAAGGACCACACAGACTGTACATACACCTTAATCGCGGATAGCAGGCAGATATAGCAGATGCAATGAATAAGAAATCAATGCCCAAAAGGAAATATAATGCAAAGTCTAATGTAAGCAACGCAAAGCATTGCACAGGCCAGCCTAGGAGGTTTAAGCAATGTGTAGACCAGCTAACTCATTGTGCCCAGTGGTATACCTCTTTAAATAATGCCATCCCTGGGTAAGCAGGTTTGCCCATAGTTTAGCCTTTTCAAAACCGTCCAAATCACGGAAAAGTGTGGCAAATCAGTCCCACTAAGAGGTGGGAATACATCTCATAACTGGTAGTAGCTTCCCCTTGCAAGGACAATGGTAGTAAGGGGAGAAGGTGTGCGCTTCCGGATGCAGCGCTGATGCATCCAGGAGTCCAAGGTCATGGCAGGACTCCTAGTTAAAGACCATGATCAGAGACTGCTGCAGGGCCAGTACCAGGGCTCCCAATATAAAACAGAGGCCTGGGACCATCTTGCCCATGACCTCACCAGTGCCACTGGCATACCCTGAACTGGTGAGCAGGTCAGGCACCACTAAGCCGACCTAAAGTGGCATAAGGGGGACCTCTTCGAAGAGTGGCTCCAAGAGGCTAGAGCATCAGGGGATATTCCAGATGTGTGTAACTATCATCCCAGTATGCATGTAATAATTGCCAGCTCAGGTATATCATGGATATGTATGGCTAAATATCCCTCTTATGTCCCCCACAGCTGCAATGGTTTGGGCCGCGAACCAGGAGGCCCACATCAGTCGCCTGACGAGGTTGCGACTTGAGGCAGATCAGTAATACTCATACATTTACTGTCATAGGAAATAAAAAAATAAAAGTAGTAGTAAATTAATAGCTAGTATAAAACCTGTATTGTTCAAGGCAATTACTGCATACAGTAGAGAATATGGCGGTAAGAGTCTCATATTGTTTGTAAGTCAATAAAAGTGTAATAGCCTGACAAAACAGGTCAAACTGCTGGACTGCATGTGTATATCCTGGTATCGTATAGTAATGCAGATATGCAATCATGTAACAGTACTGTAGTAATAAGCAGTTACCCAAAATGTGCACCATAAATTGAATGTGTAGGAATGCCTGTATATGACAGGTGTAATCCCCAGAGGCCATTTAGTACAACTGAGATACACATAGACAGTAAACAGGGAAAATGCAGATCACAAAAACCAAAGAGCGCATGCAACTGAGATGTGAACTGTTGTTTGTTTAGCACACACAGCCATGGTTTGAATCCTGCATGTTGTAGTAGTCTGCATACAGAATCATACCCCACAACTGTACAGATATGTCCGGAATGTCTAGTAAAGTGGCCCATATCTGTTGCCTATCAACCTATCCCCTGTGAGAAATTAGTGTGATGATCCCAGATGTATAGGCAGCAAACAGGAAATACAACTGATTGACACACAGCTATGAGAGCAAAGCTGGCACACTAGCAACTCCCCAATACCTTATCTGACTAAGAAGCCATGTATGTCCCATTTATACCCCAACTTGTCAAGCTGTGGTCAGAGTGTGTACAGTAACACAGTGAAATGTATGTGCATAATAGTAATGTGGAATCTGGTACTGTGTGTGGGAACATTCAGGTAGTGCTAATAAACATTCCTCCCACAAGTCTGTCAGATACCAGCACTTTGCCCATAATTACAAGAATTATATGCAGTTGCTCTGAATAATGAGGTATTAAACATCACTGTCACCCACACTGTCAAACAACATATAACTGTCTAGGAAATCTGTATATGAGTGTTGTAATACAAGGTCGGAATGCAAAAGCACAGGGGATTAATAAGACAGAAAGTAGATAGGAGGTATACAGCAATATCTATATAGCAGACACAACTCTGATGGACAGTGTTTAAGGTGTAGCATACACAGTCATGGTCTGAATCCTGGGAGTGAAATTAGGCTGCGTACAGATTCATACCCCATAACTGTACAGATGAAGCCAGAATGTCCAGTATATGTGCCCATATCTGCTGCCTGTCCACCTGTCCCCCTGGTAAGTCTGTGGGATGATCCCAGATGTTTAGGCAGCAAACAGGGAATACAAGTGATTGCCAAACATCATGAGAACACACCTGTCACTGTATCAACCCCTGAAACTGTTAGGAGGGTAATATTTCAAGTATGTCCTACCTACACTCCCATGTTGTCAACCTGTGCCAGAGTGTGTATAGTAACAGAGTGAGAGGTATGTGCATAATACTAATGTGTAATCCTGAACTTTGTGTGGCAACAGTCAAGTAGTGCTAACAAACATTGCTCCCACAGGTACATTGGATACGAACATTGTGCTGAGAAATACAGACCACTATAACCTGTACCGGTACTGTTCACTCTGGTATTGTAGGAAATTATGAGTGTTGCAGTTTGTCTGTATAATAAAGTATCACTGGTCACTGTCACCCATACTGTGCTACATAATATAACTGTGCAGGAAAGCATGTATATGTGTGTGCCAGGTCAGTAAAGGTGGAAGAGGGCAATATGCTAGATATGTCCTGGCACACCAGCATGTGGTCAACACATGGCCAGAGTCTGTGCAGAAACAGTTGGATAGCTATGTGCAAAACAGCAACCCAGAATCTGGGAATATGTGTAGAAACAGTTAGTGTTAACAAACGTTCCCTCCACAGGTATACCAGGTAAGAGGTGTATACTGCAGGTAAAAACAGTTCATGTGTAATGATGACAACAGCCATATCACTGTCCAAAGTAAGGCTGTAGGGTAGTGTAGTAAGACTTGTAAGTTACAGATAACAGCAGTGACTAGGAAAGTAATGTGGACTACAGGAATATACTAGTTGTTAATTGACATCTTTGCCCCCCCACCATATCTCCAACAAAAATTAACATACTCACCCCAACTGGTATGTATTGACTCTGATAATGTCCAATTGTTTGATAAATATATTAATGGTTCCCATGCATGTGCTATATTGAATTATTCCAACATTGGTGGCATGGTGCCATCAACGTACCTGCATGCTGTTCTTATTACCACTGTGGTCCCATATATGCATGTGTTCTGTTTGCTATTCAACTGTTCCGTATCTGGTGTCTAGGTTAATGGGAATATCTATGCATGCTGTTATACCTAACCCTGGAATGTGTTGACTATTACTAACCCATTTATGATGACGAAATCTAAACACTATAGGGAAGGCCAGTCCCAGCTGACCCACCTGTCCCACCTCAGCTGGCCGTGGCACTGGGCACCAGCATGTCTGGGGTCCAACCCAGACCTCCATGTCCATTGGTCCTGCACCACCTTCGGGTGGAACTGCCACAGGGGGATGGGGCTTGCCCCCTTGGGAGTGGGTGCGGACAGGCACCTGTCACCCGTCACCAGGTCAGGCTCATGGTGCATTGAGAGATTGACCAGCAGGTTGGTGATCTTCTACGCCAGCTCAAAGGCTCCACCAGATGTGTCCAGACACTGGAACCATGACTTGAACATCCCAAACACATAAGTCTGGTCTGTGCATGTGCCTCATTATGGCATTCTTGTTCAGGTGTGTGTGCATTTCTGATGGGTGCCATCAGCCACGGCTCCAGTGTGTAACCAGCATCCCCCTCTAGGTGACCATAGGGGATGTCCCCATAGTCAAATCTCTGGTACAGCTGTGTCAGATGCCAAATGTGGGAATAATGAAAGCTTCCAGGGTAGCCAGAACACACATCCATTATAATGCCCTGGGTATCGCACATGACCTGGTAGTTGATGGAGGGGAGGCACCTGTAGTTGATGCAGGCCCTGCCCTGAACACCGGGTGATGCTTTGATGCATATGTGCTTGCAGTCTATAGCACCCACTACCTCAGGGCATTCTGCTATTTAGTGGAATAGATGCATATTGCTGGCCAGCACCTTACGGGTGTTGAGGAAATATACATGCTCACTGGCATGTGCTGACATGGCATCCAGGAAATGGTGGAATACTCTGGATGCTGATGCCTGTGAGATCTACATGATATCCCCAGTTGAGCTTTGGGAGGTACCTGTGGCTAGTATTCCTAGGCCTACACATACCTTGGTATCCACTGGGATGGGTTCCCCTCGGTCAGTTTGGTGTGTCAGGCGTGGCTGGCACAGCTCAACAATTTGCTGTAGGAGAACCATGTCCACCCTATCTCAAACTCATGTAGCCCCTGGTAGGTTACTCTGGGTTTGTACGCTCATCTCCGTCTCCTCACTGTGGGTTGATCAGCAGCATTCACATCCTCACCACCCTCAGCCTCTTGCACATATTGTTCTATGTTGCCTGCTACAGCCCCTCTCATTCTGTAGTTTTGTTTATTAAAAGTTCCCCGCTTGTATACACCGGTGGTGTAGAGTATGGGAAAAACCAGAGGAGAAGGTCTTTGCATAGTTTATAGTAGTGTCCAGGGCTGGTCTGGTCTGCTGCCTGTGTAATTGGCTGATTCTGATACATTTCACCTGCCAGCTATGCAAGTTCTCCTTGATTACCTTCCTACTGCTGTTTTTCCTTCCCATTGCCTTCCTGTTTAAGCCCGGGGGTGCACCGTGCAAACAGAGTGCTCAAATGTGCACAGTGCTGCTATTTCCTAGTTTAACTTTTTTTTTCTTCTTTTAAAACCCGATGCGTGGCATGCACACCCGCTTAGGCAATGTAAAGAGTGCTACGCAGATTCAAACATACCCCCTTGCTTAGCTGTGCTAAGCTAGAAGCAATCCTGAGCCACAGGGCTCCAATCCACTGACAGTATGCCTGACACATACCCCCTATGATGTCAGCTAACTCCTAGGCTTGCAACAAGCTATTCCTACTCTTACACTGTTGAGACCTGACTAGCATGCTAGGGAAAACTGGGATTCACTATCATTCCCCTCATTTACATAGGATTGCCTGTTAAGGCATAGTTACATGTCTCACACTGAGCCTCCTCCTTATTAAACACTACTCACTGGCCATTTCTGCCTGCCATTGACTTTCATGGCAAAATAGTGATTTTACTTAGGATGCTTATTTTAGGTTTATTTTATTATTTTCCCCCCAATCCCGTTTGCACACCGCTGCCCTATGCTTAAACAGCTGAGATTGGCAAAAAAAAAATAAATAAATAAAAGTTGATTTTTTTTATTTTTTAAGATGTTTGCAATGCCAATGGCCTTATAATTGGCAAGTGGCATGCTTCCTAACTGATATGCAGTCTTTATTTGGAGCTGTCACAGCTCCATTTTGGATTTTGCAGAAATGTACTCACTTACTAACCGAGTACATTTCTACAGATTGCACTAGCCCTGTATAGCTGGTTTCAAGCTTCATGGATCTCAAATTCACCTCATTTGCATGGATTTCTCCTGCAAATGGGGTGATTTGTCTACAGGGGCTTAGTCCATGCAGGACGAGTGCAGGAGCCCTCGTGCACACCCCTGCATGCTGTTCCTGGATTGCACGCCAGACAAATTGCCTGCTAGGGCTCCTGCGCTAATCATGGATGCAATGCAAGGCATGCAGGATCTGGGGGATTATCTTTCAGTTTCAATGCAGCAACAGACACATTGTCTGGGCTGAGAAGTTGTCTGTGTTGTCTTGGAAATGATTTTATTGTTTTATGACTTCCAGGATCTGCAAAGATCTGAGGAAAAGCCCTTGTCTATGTATTTTTACAGGTGGATGCTAAATACTGCTAGCTTCCAGCAGTGGGGGGTTTACTTGGGATAGAGTCAAATGACAATAAATTATGTCATTCTGCAAGATATTAGAGCAGTAATATTTGAGATATTAATTTAAGTACCTCTTAGAGAGACTGAGCATTCTGTATTGTGTCTTGGACTTGACCAAAAGACCCATTCACCACACATTTGTCTTGTTATGAGTAAGTAAGTCATATGTTTGAAAGGGTATGTAAACAGTATGATGCTGACCAAGGGATCTGGGTACGGTTCCTGACCCACTTACTCCATGGTAAAGCTGTAACTGCTCTTTCTAAATTGTCTGATACTGATTGCTTAAATTATAATATTGTTGAAAATTGTTTATTAGAGTGTTTTAAGTTAACACCTGAAGCCTAAGAAAAATGTTTCATGAGCATAGATGCAAGACAGATGAAAGTGTGTGTGAATATATTGCTGAGTTAAGCAATTATTTGCATAGATGGGTGAGTGGGTGTCAGGTCACATCTTTTGAAGGGCTGGCAGACCTTTTGGTGAGGGAACAAGCCCTTACCACTTTGCCTGAAGACATGAGAATCTGGTTAGCTGATAGACAATGCAATACTGTAGATGAGTTGGGGAAGAAGGAAGACCTATACCTAGGAAGCAGGGCATCACTGCACAGGTAAGGGCACCCAGTGCTGCGGATGGGTCTAAGGGAACCCCTGGTGGGCAGCCCAGACTGCCTAAACAGAATCCACAAGCAACAGGGCAAGCCACTAGTTCAGCTACATGGCCAGAATCCAGGGTTAAATGTTTTAAATGTAACCCTTGGGGACATATAGCATATAAATGTCCATGGAGGCAAGGTGGGGAACAAAAGGTGGGAGAGCCAGTAAGTGGGAAAGACAGAATGACAGCAGTAACTTGTCTGGTGGCAATAAGGGTAGCAAGCTACCACAAGAGTTATATCCTATCTTAGTAGATGGGAAGCAGCCTAACAGGCCACTGCTAAGAGAGATACAGCCTCTGACCTAACCATTGTGAAACCTGCAATAGTTAAAGAGGAGCACTACTTGCTTGGGCAGTCTAATCCAGTCAGAGCTTTAGGAGAGACCCCATTACAAATCCCTTTAGCTCAGGTTCCCCTTGACTGGGAGGGTAGAAAAGGAAGCAAGCAAGTAGGTGTGCTTGAGGATCTCCCTGCAGATGTCCTAATAAGGAATGATTTTGATAATGCAGTACCTTATGTTCATGCAGTGACACACAGTCAGGCTTGGGACAAGCATGTGGGTCTGGTAGCCTGGAGGGACACAGACAGACTACACAATTGAAGCCAGGACTGGCGAGGTGGCTACTTAAGGGAGGGATCTACCCTGCAGAGTGAGACTGAAGGTGAGTCACAGCTGCTTGTGGGTACTGATGCTCCCTGGACAGAATGACTGCAAGGGCAGAGGTGAGTAGTATTATAGCCCAGGCTGACAGTGAGGCACCACTGTCAGAGAACACCAGACTTCCTTTGGAAGGGGAGCTGTGAAAGGTTTCAAAGAGAGAGTTGAGACAGGCTCAACTCTCAGACCCTACATTACAAGGCCTAAGGAATGTATCCAGTGAGGCACCTGATTGTCAGGGAAAGGGTGAATCAGTATACTGGGACAAAAGGTTACTGTATAGAGAGTAGATCCCTGAGGGAGGGCTAGAGAGTGAGAGAATACAGCAGTTGGTAGTGCCCAGAGCCTACCATCTGGCACTTCTAGCCATAGCCAATGACATTCCCTTTGTGGGCCATATTGGCATAAAATGTACAAAGAGATGAATTATGCAGAACTTTTATTGGCCTAGGATTTCCAAGAATGTAACAGGGCATTGCAGGACCTGTGAGCAGTGCCAAAAGGTAGGCAAAGCAGGAGACAATATGAAAGCTCCTGTGATGCCTTTGCCTGTGTTTGTGGAGCCATTTCAGAGGGTAGCTATGGATATTGTGGGGCCACTGAGTATCCCAAGATCCACAGGGAAGAAGCATATCCTAGTAATAGCAGATTATGCTACCAGATACCCTGAGGTGGTGTCCCTATCCTCCATTGAGGCAGAAAAGTTGGCCAATGCTTTGTTAGAGATTTTCAGCAGGGTATGTTTCCCAAAAGAAAAACTGACTGACAGAGGTGCCAATTTCATGTCAGACCTGTTGGCTTGTCTGTGAAAGTACTGTGAGGTGAAGCACCTAAAGACCACCACCTACCATCCACAGACTAATGGTCTAGTTGAGAGGTTAAATTCTGCATTAAAGACCATGCTATGGGCATTTGCAGACCAGGTTGAGAGGGAGTGGGACAAATATTTGTGTCTATGTCACAACCACAAAAAGTCAATTCAGTGAACGGCGTTTAGATTGAAAATGCCATTCGTCTAACTTGCTCTTGTGGGGGGCTGTGCCTCCACCCACTAATTATATATACCAACTCCGAGATCGCACTACAGTGAGGGAAGGGCACATTTTTTGATCTTCACTGTACCACAATCTCACTATAAGAGTTTGCTGAATTGCATTTTTGATATAAAATGCAATATAGACCTGAATATTTGCCCCATCTGTTGTTTGCTTACAGAGAGGTACCCCAAGAGTCCACAGGTTTTTCCACCTTTGAGTTACTGTATGTGACTAGGGTGAGAGGACCTCTAGATTTGATTTGTAATGAGTGGGAGGGTGAGCATGAATTCCACAAGGAGTCTACTGTGGCATATGTCCTCAACCTCAGAACGAGGCTCAGGGACCTCATGGGCTTGTCCCAGGAGAACTTAGCAGAAGCCCAACAGCAGAAAAAGGACTGGTATGACAGGAATACTCTAGGTAGAGAGTATGCTGTAGGGCATCAGGTTATGGTTCTCATTCCTGTGAGAGAGAAGAAGCTGCAGGCAGCTTGAGAGGGACCCTTCAGAGTGGTAAGGAAGGTCAGTGATGTTAACTACATGGTAAGACTGCTAGACAGGAGGTAGGGGCACAAACTGTACCATGTTAACATGATGAAACCTTACCATGATAGGGAGGCCTTGGTGCTAAGTATTTCCAGTAGAAGGCAGGAGAAGTTTGAGGGAGATATATGGCTATAGGAAGCCAGCAAGCAAAATCCCAAATTACTATGGTGGAGCCTAGGGTTGCAGGTATATGATAAGACAGTGCAACACTGCACTGGGGTCAGCAATGCCAAGGCAGCTGGAATCTCAAGGCAGGGAATGGGGTAAGGTATTCCCAGACAGGCTCATCCTTCTCAAGCAATGTTTCTCAAGGGTCACTTGAAAAACTAGCTTGAGTCTTTGTGTGGGGAGGGGGGGGGAGAAATGTGACAAAGGAGGTACTGCCAGCACAGCTAGTTGGAATTCTGTAAATAATTGTATATCTTTTGTGAATATTAACATGATTTATATAGAAGTGTAACAAAAGTTGATACAGCCCAGCTATCTGGAATTTTGTAAATAATAAATTATATGTCATTTGTGAATATCAACATGATTCATATAAGATGTTTGTGTTATAAATGCATTAGAGGTGTTATGTCATATAAGATGGTTTGCACAGATGTGTGCTGAAGAGGTATTTTACAAAATGTTGTTTGAAATGTATCCATAGTGTACCCTAATGGAATAGAAAAAAAATGAGCATGCACTATTGTAACTGTTTAAATGGATATATTTTAACAGGGGAACTGCAATACAGGAGGTTAACTTGTAAAACTTCAGACAAATAGCTGAAATTAATTACTTCTTGGCTACATCATAAAAAATATGTTATCTTTCAATTTCAGTGCAGCAACAGACACAATATCTGTGCTGAGAAATTGTCTTTATTGTCATGGAAGTGTTTTTTTGTTTTATGACTTTGAGGATCTGCAAAGATCTAAGGAAAAGCCCTTGTCTATGTATTTTCACAGCTGTATGCTAAATATTGCTAACTTTCAGCAGTGGGAGTTTTACCTGGGATAGTCAGATGACAAGAAATTATGTCATTCTGCAAGCTATCCCAGCAGTAATATTTGAGATATTAATTTAAAAACTCTCTGAGAGAGACTGAACATTTTGTAGTGTGTTTTGGACCTGACCAGAAGACCCATTCACCCCAGATTTGCCTTGCTATGAGTAAGTAAGTCTAGGGGACAGTATAATTCTCCACGATATAGTCAGGAACATAGCAAAGCATAGCTTAGATATTTTTCTTTATTTATTTATCTGAGACTGTCCTCCAATGTTGTTTTACATATTTCCTTTGATTCTGAACTCTGATGTCACTGTAAATACATATTTGGCATTGTCTTCTTCTTTTATTATTTATTATTAAATGCATTTAAACCTTTCATTGTGGCTGATCTTTCTAGAGATATTTAAGTTCCAAGAGTACTTGCATATTTATTTGGTGACACTCTGTGGGCCACTCCTAATAGCCTTGTTCTTGGGCAAACTACCATTTGTATTGATAGTATCATTAAACAGTAAGACTGGAATCCCTTGTTATGGGCCTTAAAGTAGCTGATAAGGCGCTGGTTGGTGGCAGTGATAACTACCTTATAGTCTGGGCAAAAGGGAGCATAGCTAGTAAACAAGTGTCAGCCTTTCCCAGATGTGTGTGTGTGTGTGTGTGTGTGTGTGTGTGTGTGTGTGTGTGTGTGTGTGTGTGTGTGCGTATAAATCAAACCTCAAGGAGTGTGTGTACCAGTTACTTGGTAGGGACATGAAGTTCTATTTGGACAGAGAGGGTGCTGGAGGTCTTGGTTGGCCACTCAGTTGAGTTCTCAACTCTATAGCTGTGCTGGTGGGGAGTTTTACTGGGATCTGGAGAAAGTGGGAGAAACCAGCCTCGGAATGACTGTGTTCTCTGTGTGCTCTTAAGGGAAATTTGACTTGATGCAGAGAGCTGCATCTGGAAATACTGTGTGTGTACCTGTCATCATACCAAAGTATGTCCCCCAGTGGTGCCAGTGGTGAGGATTGAGGCTCCTTGATTACTGGTCTAGGGGTGGGGTGTCACAATAACTTTCAGAATAACAGTAAACAGAACCCTAAAAAATTCTGAACAGCTATTAAAGAAATCTTGCATTCTGGTCATAAATTCAACCCTAACCCCTCTCTGAATAACTCATCACTCAAAACCACAATACAGTTCAGCTCTTTTTTATGGATAGTATAGCATCTCTAACCAAGGACTCCACAACACCTAATCCTAACCCTGCCCAGCAGTCAATGTATCACCACATCCATTTCCATCTTCAAATATGTGCCCACATCCTCTATAAAACTACTGTTAAACAAATTCAAACCATGGTGTATGTTGTCTCATGACCTTTTAAGCATTTACCTTAAAATTGCAGCTGATAGCATTGCCTACCCTGTCTCAAGCCCTATAAATAGGTCAGTCCTGGAATCCCACATTCCCTCTGTTTGGAAAAAGTCACACATTATCACTCTGCACTAAGGAAGAAATTCAACAGACATTACTAACTTTAGACCCTTAACAATCTTATCCCCCTCTCCAGAATACTTGAAAAATATATTAAAGACAATTGCTAAACTTTGTCCTGTGGGAAGAACTCCTACCCCCCACAACATAGCTTCCCCCCTTCCCATAGTACTAACATTACACTTCTAACCTATACAGATACTGTCAATAAAGCTAGAGATAATGGCAAACTAGTGTCCTTATCCTTATATGTAGACTTGTCTAAAGCCTTTGACACAGTTTGACACAGCAAACTTCTACTTCAGCCCAATTTTGTATGGTTCAACAACTACCTTTCCAATAGGTATCAGTTAGTAAAATGGCAGTTCACCCTCTCTCCTTACCTCCCAGTCACCACCGGTGTACCACAAGGCTCTATCCTTGGGCCCCTCCTCTTTAACATTCTCACAAACCTCCAGACGTCCATGCAACAGGCCTCCGTAATACAGTATGCAGATGACTCTACACTCATTTGCATATCTAACAACATGGCACACCTCCAAAAAATTGCTCAGGAAGCTTTAAAAGCAACTGAAACATGGGTTTGTAACTCGCAACTCATGCTCAACCATAAAAAACAAACTACTACTTTTTTCACCCAAATCTCTCTCCCATGAATAAAAATTAAATTTAAAGTCCTCTATCTTGATAATGCAACCATTCACATCACTTCTTATAGCAAATTATTAGGAATGATAGCGAAATATAATCTTAAATTCATCCTACATATACAAATTGCATAAGAAAAACTCATCAAACGCTAGGGATGATCTACAGAGCCAAAACATCCTCACTCATACAACTAAAACAACACTTGCCACTACTTATTCCCTCCCCACACTTCTTTATGGTGCTCCCATCCTTACTAAACGTCAGCCATCACATAAATCAAAACTTGAACAATGCTATAATGAAGTTGCTAAATCTGCAGCAAATACTCCCTTTAGAACGCACCACAGTATATCACTAAAAAGCCTAAATTGGTTAGAACTACCTCATCAACTAACATATATACAATTTCTTACCACATATAACATTATCCAGAATACATCTGCTTGTCCAGCACTAAATAACATTCTATACAACTATATTCCTAGTCGGTCATTATGTCTGTCTGCAAACATCAAATCTGCTGGGAATTGTTTGTACTCGTACTGTGTTACTAAGGTCTGGAACTCCTTGTCTCTAGCCATCATATCAGTACTTTCCCTCCCATCCTTCAAAACCATTCTGAAAGACTTCCTAGCCAAAATTTCTTGCTCAGCATCAGCATAAACTATATCCCTAAATGTGAACAAATATCTAGTCATACCTGACATCTCCTTACTTCACTCACTTCCTTACATTTATCTGTTTCTCTCTTTGGATTTCTCTCTAAATATATCATAAGCCTGTTTTCTCTTAATTTATATTGCAATTCCTATTTGTATTATACTAGCATTTTTAATTTCTCTATAAACTGGCTAAATGTCACTAAATATTAAATCATTGCCATATAAATTGCGTCTATTCTTTACCATTTTTTTCATATTATGTCTAATTTGGTATAATTATTTAAACTATTTTTTGTATTATTTTTAAAGACTGTAAAATTATTGTTTTTGAATGTTTTGTAATACTTTGGAGCTTTTCTTCCTGAGCCTCCACTGAAAAATGGTTCCTGTCCAGTTAGACTTCTCTAGTAATAACATGTCAATAAATAAATAAAAAATAAATAGAACATACTACATTTCAACCTGTTGCTGTCAGACAAATATAAACAAAATGTGTTCTTACCCTCCCCAAATGATGGTCACCTGTATAAGCATCAGATGTTTGATTGTGAAGAAAGTAAAAAAAATAACAACCCCAGTAATGTTTCCAACTTGTTATTCCTAGATAGTACTCTACTTCTGTACAAGCTGTAGTTACTCTCTGTGCACAACTCTGAAGTTAATGATGAAAGTTAAAGAAATACTGACTACATTGTTTCAAGCCCAACTTTAACTCTAGTAACCTGTGCACACCACCGGAGTTTGGAAGGAAAATTTAAAAAATATATATATATATATTTCCCCATCTCACCACACAAGCTGCAGCAAACTTTTGTCTGCCCTTCAATGTAGGGTGTCTTAAACTAGGTTGGGTTCAGGGCAGAGGCCAATACCAAGCCTGTGTTAAAATCCATTTATATAGCATTGGGTTATGGGGGGGCTTAAGCTTTGAAGGTCTGGATGTTCTGTGATGCATTTTATGCCTTATTTTTTGAGCTATGGCTAAACTGAGCAAATGACAACAGAGTCAGATACCCTTATCCAGAAACCCCCACCATGCAGGTATAGTCACTTCTTTGTACAATTCATCAAACCGATTGTGATAAAAGAGGGGAATCATATAATTATTTTCACATTTGCTCCATACAAACAGTTCCCACAGACTAAAGTATTCCAGATTGCGTCACACAAATCGCATTAGTCCTATTAAGTCAGAATAATGAGCAAACAACATTAGACAGCTACTCATCTACCTTACTTTGTCTGTGCATATAACAAATGTCCAGTTAAGTAGTCTATCTTACTTCACACAAATTTACACTAGTCCTACAAAGCTGGATGATGAATGTTTAAACTGAGCAAATGACAAGAAGGTCAGTTACTTTGATTCAGCCAACCCCCACCCCATAGCTATAGCCACTTCTAAGTACAGTTAAGACAATGATTGTGATTAAACGGGATGACCATGTAATATATTTCACCTTTGCTCCACATAAACAGTTGCCACAAATTAAAGTATTCCAAGTTGTTTCACACAAATTACAAAGCCACAATAATAAGCAAATGGCAGAAGACAGATAATTCTTTGTCAGACCATATGTCAGATGACCAGTTCTTATTAAAAAAGATAGCTGTTCACCATACATCTTAACTGTTCTAGATTTTGCTTCTTATTTTTGCTGTGTCCCTCATAAAAGTTTTGATTTTCTGGGAAATTACTGACATTTACAGTCAGTCAGTAATACCAGACATTAGAGTTTCATTCTTTATTAGTTAGAAAATACATGTTGATGCAAAACCTGATTTTTCATTAAGATTTTAAGTGAAATGGTTGGAGTAATATTTAGAAATTGTCTCTGATTTTAGGCCTTTCTTCCTGACTGCCTTATTATTTTTTAACTTCATTCTGATCCTTGATCAAAGAATTTGAGCACTATGCTGCCCACCACCAATATCTGGTTTATCAGTGCCAGCATCTTAAAAAAAAGAACATCTATCTCATGCTACCACCAATAGAAACTTCAACTTCTGTTTTCACACAGGGCCCACACCAAGCAGCATTCACTTTACATTTGGACATTGCAAGATTTCTGCTCTGTCTCATCCTTGGAGCAGAATTCTCACATCATTCCAGTGTAGCATGGCTTGAGTGGTCAAGTCAAGTGCAGCACCTCCCCCCAGGTTGCGCTCCACACTGAGGGTATGTTTTTTCTTAATAGGGGGCATGTTGTGATATTTATAGATTGATTGATTTTTTTTAGAGTATGGAAACACCAAAGCCATAGCTGGCTCATTTGGCATTGAGTGGTCAAGTCAAGTGCAGTACCTCCCCCCAGGTTGCGCTCCACAATGAGGGTATGTTTTTTTCTTAATAGGGGCATGTTGGGATATTTATAGATTGATTGATTTTTTTAGAGTATGGAAACACCAGAGCCATAGCTGGCTCATTTGGTACCCAGGGCTGCTGCTCTTTCTGGCACCCCTCAACATCAAGAGAACTGGTGCTCTTCTCTTGGATAGTATCAGGTTGTAATGCCCTGATGCTCTATGCGGAAGCAAAAAAAAAAGAGGGGGGGGCTCTTTTTCAGTCTGTCACTCCATCCCTACTAAGGAAGAGCACCAGATCATAACACCCTCATCTGACACTACCCATCCTCACATTTATGTGAGTGCAGGAAAATTAGAGAAAAAAAATGGATCTTGCCAGTTGCTCCTGCTAATACCAGGGTGGTCACCCCTATCACCCCATCATAGGTATGGTTCTAAGAAACACCAAATTTCATTACTTAAATAAAAATGTGGAAAAATGTCCCTAGAAGAACTGCACACTAGGCAGTCACCTAATTAGCCTATTCATATGGCTGGCTATGCTTATCTATCAATCTTACTTATGATATCTAAGTGCAACACTGTATTGAAATCTTGAATCATGACAATATATTTGCAGATAAGTGTGGCACTTAACATTTTATTTATTTATTTCAGTTTTATAACCGTGGAAGTTCAGTGGCCATAAAGAGCCCATTTTCACTGGAGGCCCGGGGAGAAAAGCTCCAATGAACAGTTACAGAGAAATCGAAGATACAAATACAAAAAAAATTGACAGTGTACAATAAGATAATGTGACAACAAGGAATAATGTGGCAACATACAATAAATTCACAGAGAAATACAGCATAGATGAATAACATGACATCTTTAATACAAAAACATAAGGGAGTTAATAAAAAATGTATATATTTTTTTAATAGGTGGCTTGTTGCATTAGGGTGTAGAGGGGTGATTATAGAAATAGTTGTTGCAGAGAGGGTGGAGAGGTTGATGGCTATAGGGGATTTAAGTTGGAGAGTGAGGTGTGCATATCCATTTAGTAGTAAGATGGGAGAATAAGAGAGATTTTAATTCAGTGTGTTCCTGGGTATTATGAAGAGTTGGAGGGAGAGGGTTCCATAGTTTAGAAATGGAGTAGGAAAGTAGGAGGTGGCCATGGGGTCATGATGGTTTGTGTATCTGTAGGAGGTTTTAGTTTTCTGATCTGAGTGAGCGGTTGGGGATGTAGGGGCTTAGTGTGGTAGAGAAAGAGAGAGAGGGGCAGCTAGTAGGTTTGTGGGCATTTGTGAGTTTAAGCAAGGTCAAGTAATTGGGAAGTTCGAGCCACTGTAGAGTATGAAGAGAGTGGCAGTGGTGGAAGGAGTTTTTTGAGATGGTAGCAAATTTGATTATTTTCTTATAGCATGATTTGAGCTTGGATTGTAGACTGAGCTGGAGATTATTTAACAGGTGGGCTCCATACATTAGAGAGGGGAGGAGGTAGGAAGATGCTAGGGTTATTCTGGTGGAGGGCAGAGAAAGTGGTTGTGCCTGTATAGAAGTCCTAGTTTTTGGTGTTTTTTTAATAGTGGATAGAATATGGGTGTAAAAGTTTAGATGTTCATCAATGATTATGCCATGGAGTTTGGTATTAAATACAAATTTGATTGGGATGTTATTGCTAATGAGTATTGAGAAATAGTTTTTGTCTGTTAGGGATTTTCTAGGGGGGGTCATCAGTTTTGTTTTATTAGCATTAAGGGCAAGATGGGTATTTCTCATCCAGGATTCAGTCTAAGAGAAGGCTGTCTGAGTTTTTAGAAGTAGGTCAAAGGGGGTATAAGCAGAGCAGATAATTATTGAGTTATTTGCATATTAGATTATTGATCAGTCAGGGATGGCAAGGTGAAAGTTGTTAATAAATAGATTGACGAGTAGTGGCCCTAGTGCAGAGACCCCGGTGGGGGTATGTTGAAACATGGAAGTTGAGGATTTCCATTGAATTGCTTTTTGATGTTCTGAGAGGTAACTTGAGAACCAGGCTAAGGTGAAGGTGGAGAGGTTGAGAGTTGAGAGCTGGGTTAAGAGTAGAGGGTGGGAGATGGTGTCAAAGGCTTTGCATAGGTCAAGGAATGGGGAAGATATGACTTTACCAGAGTTGCAAGCTTGATTTATGGTTTTGAGAAAAGATAACAGAGCAGTCATGGTTCTATGGCCAGGGCAAATGCCGTGTTTAGTATGGGTGAGAAGGTTGTTTTGGGTAAGGTATGACATGAGTTGAGTATGGACACATTTCTCTAGAATTTCTGAAAGAGGGGAAAGAATAGCAATAGGTCTGAAGTTGGAGGTGTCAGTGTTTTTGCCTCCTTTATGTAATGGGATGATTTATGCTTGGCACCAGATGGCTAGGACATATGCTTCTTGGATGGATCTGTTGATTAAGATGGAAATGGGAGGAGCTATACTGTCAGCAGAAAGTTTTAGGAAGGCTATAGGGAGATTGTCAGGTGCGTTCCAGCTAGGTTTTAGCTAGAGTAGTAGTTTTTTTATAGTACATGTGGGGATGGGTTCAAGGTTGAAGGAGGGGGAGGGGGTGAGTAGTTGGTGGGGTTGGGGGAATAGGGGAGTTGATGTTGGGGTTGGGGAAAAGAGGACAATAGTTTGGCTATACAGTCTATGAAAAAGGAGATAAATTGGGTGGCAATGTCTAGGTCTGTAAGGTTTGGGTTTGGGCAGGGGCTCTCTTTGTTGCCAGGTTGGATGAGGGAGGAGATAGAGGCCCAGAACTTTCTAGGGTTGGTTGAGTGGTTGGTTTGAAGTTTGAAATAGTATAATTTTCTGTCTCTGATTATAAGTTTTTTTTTATAGAGTTATGAAGTTGTTTGAATTCAGGTAGGTAATTTGGTAGTTTATTTTTTTGGTATAGTTTTCAGGTTTTATCTCTTTGTACCAAGGCAAGTTTTGTTTCTTTGAACAGCTGGGGAGGGGGCATTAGCTCTGATTCACTTAGTTCTTATAGGGGCATAGATGCTGAGAGTGTTTATAAACATATCATTGAAGTAGGTAGTGGCACTGTCGAGGGGCAGGGTTTTTAGGGGGGACCAGTCAGTAAGTCTTAGATATTCAGAGAAAGCTTGAGGGTTGAAATGGTAGAGATTGCATGTGTGTATGTAATGGTATTGTTGCTGGAGAGGGCAGGGGTGATGGTCAACAAAGGCTGGAAGGCAGTCGCTGAGGGGGGTCTGAAAGGATTCTTGAGTTTGAGATAAGGTTGGGATAGGATGTAAGGATCCAGTCAATGATGGTGCCAGAGAACCCATCTTTGCTTGGCCTGGTAGGAGACTTTATAAGTTGGGTGTAATATAAGAGATTGTCTGATTGAGATGGAGCTAGTATATTTATTGAGGCCCAATTTATATTAGTGTCACCTAGGATGTAAGTTTCATTTTTTATGTTGTAGGAAAACCAGGGGAGGATATCCTCTCATCAGATGTGTTTACTGAGTTC
Organism: Protopterus annectens; assembly: GCF_019279795.1. Lineage (NCBI taxonomy): Eukaryota > Metazoa > Chordata > Ceratodontiformes > Protopteridae > Protopterus > Protopterus annectens. The sequence goes on along the minus strand of NC_056751.1, from coordinate 615,051,711 downwards.
TATGTGTGTGACAAATATCCTGTCACCTTTATGCTTTGCTTTAAAGTCTATATCTTATATTAGTGATGCTAATGATTTCTTTTTAAATCAGAGTATAGAGATAATGTGATGAGAAGTTCAAGTTCCATTCAATTGCTACATTGTTAAACATGGCCTCAACAGCTGCTGTGTCTCTGAGTGGCTGGATAGCTTTTTTTTCTGGAATTCACTGTGATCTGTAGATGGTGAGCAAAGGTTCAGGACTGGCAAACAAAAGGAAAGGGAAAGATGGGTAATAGGTCAGCAAAGCCCTATTACCCACTTATCTGGAATATGTGCATCCCTGAAAAAAATCAATGAAAACAACAAAATTTAGAAGCAAGGACACTGGCAAGTGTGCTGTATACACAATATAGTGCACATACAGAAAGCCGGGGTTTAGCAAACACTGTAAAAATAATCCCAAACACAGTAGAAAAAAAATCTCTTAGAAAGCTTTGACTTATTAATTCTCCCATCTTCCCATGGGAATACCAGCCAGTGTAGCTTCTTTTACAGTTAAAACTGCTAATTGGCTAATGAGGTATAAGTCTTCAACCTATATTGGTATTTAACACTTCTTTTATTTATTCAAAAAAAATCTGAAACAAGTAGTACGCACTTATGTACATTTAATTAAAGTTTATTTGCTTGGGGGAGGGGGACTGTGTGAAAACAATGACAGTGACCTTTTTTCTTCAGCAATGTGGGGATGGCGGCCAATAAGATGGTCTATGGACCTAATTGAACTGCAGTGTGGACACAGATAGTCTATGCAGTAGGGGTAGGACAAGACTAGGAAGTCTGGGAAGGTAAGTGCTGACTGCAGCTGTGCTGGTGGTGTGTTTTGAATTTCCATAGCATTACAGTTTTATTCCCTTGCTCTGTGTATTTACGTTTAGGTTACTGAACGATACTGACATTCACCTGCTTTCTCTGTTAGATTTATTTTGATTACAATTGCTTTTTTTATTTCCTTTAATTGAGCTGCCAGTCTTCATTACCTGTGGGCTCCTCTGATTCCTTTAGACCTGTTTTGCTGGCTTGTGAGTTGGGGTTTGCTGGCTGCTTATCTTAATGCTGTTGCAGAAGCCTGGATCATTTTTTTTATCTTCCTTTGAAGAACCGACGTAGTGAAGATTAAGGTAAATACATTGCAGCACAGTAATTGATAATGGCATGTGTCTCACAGAGAGGAGAACAACATGTAATCTTTCCTTCTATCTTTGCATTATACAACTATTTTATGAGCACTCTAGTTGGCATTTAAATGTTTACAATCTATGTTTTAATTATGAAGATTTCTGGTGGCTATTTTTTTCTTTTTAATTGGTGCATATAATATTTTATTTTTGAGCATTCCTGGTTACTCATTTTTAAATACCTTTTTTAATTATCACTTGCGGCATAGGCAAACTGACATTTATATAAAAGAAAACAAACCTTATTAACATGTTCACAGTTACAAGTGTTATTCATCACATATTCATCTGTACAATATACTTGCTCCAACATTACATAAATTGGTCAATTCCTGCCTTCTCTTAATCCTCATTCCTCCCCAAAAACATTTTTGCACGTAGTTTTGCTACAATTTCCATTTTTTCTATGTAATTTGCTTCTATCCTTTTTTAAGGATTCCTTTTCCACTTTTATCTCTGTTAAAATATTCACTACTTCAAATACAGTTGGTTTATACTTTGATTTCCATTTTCTTGTAATTGCTTTTTGACAACCACCAGAGTTAAAGTTAACAAGGCTTACTATGTGTAGGCAATTCAGATCCAGTATAACACCTCAAAAAATAATTTGCTTAGTTATACCCATTTGCTTACCAGTATTTCTGACAACAGTTCTCTGTAAGGAATTTTTAAAGTCCTCCATTTCATTACACTCCCAAAACATACATTCCTGGTTAACTCTTTCTTCACCATCATACCTCCAACATTTGACATCTACTTGAGGAAAAATTTTGGAGTCTGCTTGGAATATAAAAATACATATGCAAACATGCCCAATCAAAAATCCTAAATCTTCTAGACTTTTGTTGCATACTTGAGAACCATACATATGTCCTCCCATTGTTTCTTTGTGAATTGCTTATCCAATCTCTCTTCCTAATCTTTTACAACCTCCTCTGATTGATTCCTGTAGTTATCATGCAATATTTTATATGCCATACTAATTATCCCTTTTTTAACATCAGTTTCTGTTCTAGATTAAACTAAAAACTTTACCAGAGCAGGTCTTTCACTTAGGATTCCCCTATCCCTTTCTCTTTGCCTGTACTCTGATATCAATTGCTGATAGGGAAGGCAATATCTAGCCTGCAATACAAATGTCTTCTTGTTCTCTTCCCATGCTATTACCATTCCTGATCTAATTAAATGTACCCAATGCCTTGGTTCCTTTGCCAGTTTCTGCCAGTAAATTCCAGCTTCTCCCGCCAATTCTGTCTACCCCTAATTGCAGTAATCCATACTGTCAGAATTTCCTTTCTTTATTCCTGTGTTAGCTTAGTTCCTAGAATACTTTCTATCACTATATGAATATAATATTCTGTATTACTGTTGTTATCCTCCATAAGGATCTGCATCAAAAATCCAACTCTCTCATTATTTCAATCCCCCTCCCCCGCTTCTTCATCTCTTTTCACTTTGATTTGTAGATTTCTGTGTGTGTCATAAATAAGAGCCTTAACTGTATAGCTTTAAAATATCCCTTCAAATCAGGTAATCTTAAACTACCTTGTTCTATTGGAAGGACCAACTAATCCCACTTGACTGTTGCCTTCTTCCCCTCTCAGATAAAATCCTTCAGCTCTTATTAATTGCTTTCTCCTCTGGTTCTCCTCTGATTGATAAAAATATGCCTGACCTTTGAATAAAACTAAAGGGACTAAAAGCAGTTTTACTGCTTGTATGTTGCTATCCATATCCAAATCCATAGATAACAGCTTTGTTATTATTTTTTTGTATTATCCTTTGTTTAGTCTCTCCCCACATATCTTTAGCTGTCGTAACAAAATCCTTTTTAACCCATACTCCTAAATACTTAATTTTATCATATCCCAATGAATATGGGTATTGCTGAGCCAATTCATATGTGGTTATATAGTTTAGAGCTATAATCTTTGCTTATCTTCATTAATTTTACATGCAGAAAAAAAGCTGAAACTGTCTCATAATGTTCACCAACACTGAGATGCCCTTTTCTGGTTTTATAAGGTAAATAAATAATGTGATCTGTGAATGTTTTGATTATAACACTGATTATATCCTTTATTTCTGAGTCCCTTATTTTCTTAGCCAGTTCTAAATATAACACGAATAACAATGGGGAACAAGAACACCCCTGCCTGGTTCTTCTCCTCAGACACAACTAATCAGAAAGGAACACACCTTCTTTGTTTTTTGCCTCTGATCCCCCATATATCTTACTAAATAAACTTATTATTGTATCAGAGAATGCAAATGTTTCCATAGCCCTACTCATAAGATCCCCGACTTCTCTCTTGAATGATTTCTCTGCACCAAAACTGTTACAGATTATATCTTGATACTGATCTTATGTGATAAACCACAATACAGATGGAAGAATGAGACAACACATCAGGCTGCAGCTTTAAAGTACTTTAATCAAAAATTATAGTTACTTACAAGAACATCAGTAGAAACATCCCTGCACACCACTCTGGGGACCCTAAGCTTAATACATTAGCAGCTCCTGCTTAGCCAACATAGTTTTTAATCAAACAATCAATCAGATCAGGCACTGGTTGAAACTTGAGTCCCCATAACAGCAAGGAGGTCTGAAGATCAAAATAACTGCACCTGCTTATATACAGTAGTTTAACTTGCTGACACATAATGAGAGTTAAAACAGTATTTCAAAAATAACAGCTGACTTCCCTTCCTGAGAAGTAAACAGAGGAGTTTCATAAAGAACATTCTATCTTAATTTCCAGCACCTTCTTCATAAACCAACTTCACCAGTCTGTAAGACAGTTTTTTTGAAACTGCTACTGCAAGCCTTAGACAAGTTTCTCTTTTTAACACACAATTCTGGTAAAGAGCCTTTCAGGGTGAAAAGGTCAAAGCATGTGTCTGCAACAGTTTAGAACAAATACACAAGTCTCATGTTTATGATAAATTTTAGATAAATTCATACAAGATATCTGATATTAATTTCATTGCAATAAGCTTAGCCATAAACCACTGATCTAACATTTTGATTTTCATTGCTATATGTCTTATTATGCCCCTTATTATGTTCTTAATCATCTTATTTCCATGCCCCATCACAAGGCGAACTGAAGTGACATAACGAGAGTAGAGCGCATGGGCCCTTTACTCATTAACAACAGCTGTATTTTCTTATATTCTGCTTCCCTCTGGATCATCATTGTCCTATTAATGTTGTCAAATGTTTGCCTCCCTTTCACAAAATATTGGTCCAAATCTCTCAATTTTGGTAACACCTTTGCTATTTTTTGTAGCCATTATAGACATAAACACTTTATAATCATGGTTTAACATTGAAATGGGCCTATATGAAGCTGAGTCTGATGGCTCTTTTCTGTCTTTAGGTATTACAGCAACCACAGCGTTTTTTCAAGATGCTGGTGCTTCACCTCCTATTAAGATACAGTTAAACAAAATCTTCCAGATTATCACTTTCTTCCCTCCTAGTTTCCAAACTTCAAAAGGAATACAATCTATTCCTGGAGACTTTCCTGCAGATGGGTCATACATCACCATTTTTATATCTCCTCCTATCTTAACTGCTAATTGTTGAGCCTCATTTACCTCTAACCTTGGCATGTTTAAGTTTTCCATAAATATCTCCATTTGTGCCTTTTCTTGATTTCCACATTTCTCTGCATTATACAGATTTTCATAACATTTCTGAATTATTGCTAATACCTCTACAGGATCCCTGGTTATTTTCCTTGTTGGCTTTCTAAGTTTTGCAACAGCCCTTTTTACTTTCTGTTGCCCAAGTTGTTATGCTAAACATTTTTGTGCTCTGCAGTTATTATAAAAAAAGTTGCTTAACAACAATATTTCTAAACTCATGCATATTGCCCATGTACTTCCTTGTTTTCTCTTGAGAACTCTGCAGCTGCAACTCTTCTTGTTTTTTGAGATTTCTCTTACTCTGCAATGCTTTAAACTTTCTCAGCCCCTCTAAATAAGTCTTGTTATTTCTTAACCATATCTCTTTTTCTTTTATTTCTACTCTGTTTTTAAACTCCATTTTCATTTTACCTACTCACTAGCTGTAACTTCTGAAATACTCCCCCGGATTTACAAAGCCCTGTAGAACATGCAGGAATAGTCTAAGAGCTATTTTCGGCAATATAGCTGACGTGTGATCCAGGAACGAGCTCCTAGGACATGCACGTGAGCTCTTAGACTAATCCTGCACAGACTGAGCTCATGTATGCAAATTACCTTCATTTGCAGGTGAAAACCATACAAATGAGGGTAATATGTGATCCAGGAAGCTGGCAGCTGTCTGTGCAGGATGAGTGCAGTGTGCAGAAATGTACTTGGTTAGTAACTGAGTACATTTCTGCAATCTACAAAACAGAGCTATGACAGCTCCAAATAAAGGCTGCATATCATTGAGGAAGCATGCCAATGGCCAAGTAGAAGGCCATTGGGATTGCAAATTGTTTACAAAAAAAATAAACAACTTTTTTTTTTTGCCGATCTCGCCTGTTTAAGCATAGGGCAGCGGCGCTCAAATGGGATCGGGGGGAAAATAATAAAATAAACCTAAAATAAGCATTCTAACTAAAATCAGTATTTTGTACAAAAAACGAAGACCAATAAGCAAATAAGACCACAGGCACCTTGCTCCAGCTGACGAAAGTAAAAACACTTCACCAAACGGCTTAAGCAAGCCAATAAAAAATTTGTGAATTCTTTTCCTGAACGCAGTTTTATTATTTTGAAGCGTTTTCGCCATGCACACTGGCGTAGCTTCTTCAGAGAGTAATCAATTAAAATAAACTCAGTCAGACATATATAAAGTAAGAAAGGAAGTGATGTCATGACAATTTTTTAAAAACCTACTAGTTACTAATGACAATACAAAATGTCAATACAATAATATTTACCACTAGAAACAAATTTTTGACACATGTTTTAAAATATAAAAGTCATCAAGCAGTTATTTCTTAAAAATAATTATATGAATAATTATAGTATACAAAAAGTATGTATCTATCCTTAACCATTATATCAAGCAATGAAATATTTTTCAAGGAAATATATATGTAACTAAAAAATTACAATTAATAACCTAACTAATATAGGAATACTATAAAATTTTAAATGTTATTAAAATGAAAATTAAAAGAATTCTTTTAATATGTGAAGTAAAAATAAATTACAGTTTATCGTAAATAACTCCTCATTTTCAGTACTGCTGTAATGTTGCAATTCTCGTTCAAGCCAGGAAAATGAAAGGCATCAGTTCTAAGTTGCCATTCAAGCTCACAATTTTCAAGTAGCAATGGGGTAGGGCCACCTCTAAAGGATGTTTGTATTTGATCTATTGCCATGAGTGAAAAACTATGACCAGGTTGGTCAATAATATGTTTAGCTAAGGCGTTGCTGTCATTCTTATTTTTGATTGCATACAGGTGTTTGTACATACGATCACGCAGTCTGCGATCAGTCTTTCCTATATAGAAAGAAGGACAGCAATCGCACAGAGCAACATAAACTATAGATTTACTTTCACAATTCAGTGGGAATCTAATAACAATTTTTTTATCACGAATATTAAAGGTCTGGCCCGATCTGACTTTGTAACACCTGTTACAAAAGCCACATGGGTACATACCCAACTTTTTATTAAAATTTTTTTTTTTATTTGAACAATCCCTTTGTAAAAGTTCTTTTAAGTTGGTGTTTCTTTTAAAAACAAATCTGGGAAATAAACCAAATTTCTCTGTTAAAACAGGGTTACCCAAGATGAAATCCCAATTTTTCCGTATAATTGTGATGATGGCTCTTGAAACAAGGCTATATGTAGTGATGTAACTCAAAGAAGAGTCAAAAAATGATGTTGTGCCTAAACCTTCAGGTTCATCAGTAGTGATGTTGTTAGAGTCATGTAAAGTTACAACGGTGGATTCATTTTCTACAGTAACATTATTCTTAGACAAAATGTCTTTAAAAAAAACACTGAGTCTCTTTGTGTTTACTTCCCTGATCAACTCATCAAGTAGTTGGATTGGGTAGCCTCTGTTAAAAAACATTTCTGATAACAAATCACATTCTCTTTGAAAACCTTCTAAAGTACTGCACATCTTTGCCGCTCTGACCAATTGTCCCTTGACAATAGCTCTCTTCTGTCTAAAGGGATGGTAACTAGAGAAATGCAAGAGAGAATTACAGTACGTTGGTTTTCTATAAATATTAGAGACAAAATTCTGAGACTGATAATCCTTCATTAATTTTACGTCTAAATAATCAATTTCAGACGTGGAGAATTTATAAGTAAATTTTAAAAAATCCGTGGTGTTGTTAATAGTATTTACAAAACCATTCGCTGCTTTACTAGAGAGCTATTGTCAAGGGACAATTGGTCAGAGCGGCAAAGATGTGAAGTACTTTAGAAGGTTTTCAAAGAGAATGTGATTTGTCATCAGAAATGTTTTTTAACAGAGGCTACCCAATCCAACTACTTGATGAGTTGGTCAGGGAAGTAAACACAAAGAGACTCAGTGTTTTTTTTTAAAGCCATTTTGTCTAAGAATAATGTTACTGTAGAAAATGAATCCACCGTTGTAACTTTACATGACTCTAACAACATCACTACTGATGAACCTGAAGGTTTAGGCACAACATCATTTTTGACTCTTCTTTGAGTTACATCACTACATATAGCCTTGATTCAAGAGCCATCATCACAATTATACGGAAAAATTGGGATTTCATCTTGGGTAACCCTGTTTTAACAGAGAAATTTGGTTTATTTCCCAGATTTGTTTTTAAAAGAAACACCAACTTAAAAGAACTTTTACAAAGGGATTGTTCAAATAAAAAAAAATTTTTAATAAAAAGTTGGGTATGTACCCATGTGGCTTTTGTAACAGGTGTTACAAAGTCAGATCGGGCCAGACCTTTAATATTCGTGATAAAAAATTTGTTATTAGATTCCCACTGAATTGTGAAAGTAAATCTACAGTTTATGTTGCTCTGTGCGATTGCTGTCCTTCTTTCTATATAGGAAAGACTGATCGCAGACTGCGTGATCGTATGTACGAACACCTGTATGCAATCAAAAATAAGAATGACAGCAACGCCTTAGCTAAACATATTATTGACCAACCTGGTCATAGTTTTTCATTCATGGCAATAGATCAAATACAAACATCCTTTAGAGGTGGCCCTACCCCATTGCTACTTGAAAATTGTGAGCTTGAATGGCAACTTAGAACTGATGCCTTTCATTTTCCTGGCTTGAACGAGAATTGCAACATTACAGCAGTACAGAAAATGAGGAGTTATTTACGATAAACTGTAATTTATTTTTACTTCACATATTAAAATAATTCTTTTAATTTTCATTTTAATAAAATTTAAAATTTTATAGTATTCCTATATTAGTTAGGTTATTAATTGTAATTTTTTAGTTACATATATATTTCCTTGAAAAATATTTCATTGCTTGATATAATGGTTAAGGATAGATACATACTTTTTGTATACTATAATTATTCATATAATTATTTTTAAGAAATAACTTCTTGATGACTTTTATATTTAAAAACGTGTCAAAAATTTGTTTCTAGTGGTAAATATTATTGTATTGACATTTTGTATTGTCATTAGTAACTAGTAAGTTTTTTAAAAAATTGTCATGACATCACTTCCTTTCTTACTTTATATATGTCTGTCTGAGTTTATTTTAATTGATTACTCTCTGAAGAAGCTACGCCAGTGTGCATGGTGAAAACGCTTCACAATAATAAAACTGCGTTCAGGAAAAGAATTCACGAACTTTTTATTGGCTTGCTTAAGCCGTTTGGTGAAGTGTTTTTACTTTCGTCAGCTGGAGCAAGGTGCCTGTGGTCTTATTTGCTTATTGGTCTTCGTTTTTTGTATGTTTCACTAGTTTGTCTACATGGCCACGGACGGACCTGATAGCCCCAGCACTCCTCAATTGTTTGCAACTTCAACCGTTAATGGTGAAAACCAGGATTATTTTAGTAAAGTTTCCACTACACTGGTCGCTCTGTCTGCAAAGCTCGACCAGCTGAATGCTAGACTGGAAGCTTTTGAAAGGAAGGATGTTAATAGCAACAGTACAACCGTTGAGACGAGAGCGACGGCTTTTTCTAATGCTGTCTCTTTGGCCTCGCCTGATGATCCGATTCCGGCAGCTCAACCACTTGCCCTATCGAACCAAATGGGCAGGAATCTTAGCCCAGTAACAGATTCTTTGGTTAACTTTGGAGCAAGTACATCTGGTACGAGTGGGCGTTCTTTTAGTCAAGCAGTCCTGGGTTCGAACAGAAGTCCGAACATCATTCCCCAAGCTCAGCGTCCTAATCCAGTTGATAACGTTGCTACTAATCTTACTGCTGGTAGTAATGTAAGTAAAACTTCCAATTTCACAGAATGGATGAGAAGTACGGATGCATTTCTTTTTTCGAGTCATAACCTTGATAACATTACATCTGAAAGTAATGACGAAAATACTGTTTCTCTAGCTGATAAACTTAAACTATTCGACAGTAAAGTTTTGAAACTGAAGAAACTTCAACTAGAAACTGTTTATTTTAAGCAATGCATTCATGAAAATCTGATTCCGAAGGGTTTAAGGAATTCATTTTCTCCATCAGGCTTATTGAGTAATGTGACTTTTTATACAGAGTTGAAAGATCTTTTTCAAATGCAAGGCATTCAATTACTGCAACTTATAATCAAAGATTATGATAATCAAGCTAGTCAACTTTTGACTGAAATTAAAATATTGGACAGAGAATTAAAAGCTGACCTGAATTTCCCTATGTTCAAATTTGACTATGACCGTACTTTGACTAGCATTGATGCTTTGTTGGCTAAATTGAAATTAAACAAAAATAAAAAGCTTGTCAGAGATAGGCAAGCGTATCAAAATGGTAGTGCCTATCCTAAGCTTCAAGTTTCAAATGCGAACAAACATACAACTGATCTCAATGTACGACAACTTGATTCTGTTAATGACTTATCTAGGGATAATAGTGATGCTTTCCTTGAAGATGAGTCTCATGACATTGGTGTAACTGGCTCTAGACGAAGTAATAGAATTAAAGGGCTTAATAGTAATAACAATGCAGTTAAAAATTACCCTAAACAGAATAATCATGGTAACAAAAATTTTTTAGACAAGCGCAACTCTCGCCAACGGTCCAACAAGGGGCGGAACTGGAATTGATTGATTCAAGTCATATTGAAATAACTAATAATGAAGCTTCACACTTGCTGGTTTGTGTTCCCGCCCGGGAAGTTCCAAATATTATTTGTAACCAGGAAGGGGACTTTAAGATTTATAATTTTACAGATCTCATATTGTCAACTGATTTAGTTGAACTTTTGGCACATGGGTATACTTTTGTACCGAGTAAATTTGGGAACATTTCGAAAGAAATTATTAACCTAAAATGCTTTGTAAGGAAGCTTAATTTAAAACTGTTTTTTAATAATGAAATGATTCCATCTGTTCTCCCTATTTTGAAGTTACCCAGTGTTTTTAACCCACCTTTGCACCCTTCTTTATTACTATTTGAACAGGTGTGTGAGTTAGACTTCAGACACATGTTTAGTGACAGGTCATAGAGGGGGTCGTCTTATGATTTTAACACCTCAAAAGAACAGATTGAATTACTAGACAACCTTTGTAATGCTTCAGTAAGACTTATTAAACCTGACAAGGGTGGAGGGCTGGTTATTTTTGATAACCAGACATACAAAGAGAAGATGTTTTCTGTTTTAGAATCACCGGCTTACGTAGAAGCATCTATTAATGAAGTACAAGGTGCGCATAACAAAATGAGAGGGTATTTTCGAGACTTATTTCTCGAAAATAAAATTGATTTTGACACCTATAACTATATAGACATAACATTACCAAAGATTCCTGTTATGTTCGGCATACCTAAGGTACATAAAGACTTGAATAATCCACCCATGAGGGCTTTAATTGACGGAAGGTCTTCCATGACATACCCCAGTGCTAAGTTAGTTGACAAACTTTTGTCCAAATATGTGGAACGTCTACCAGGAGTTTGCAAAGACTCTTGGTATTTCCTTAGGGGGATTAATAGTCTACCTTTCAGCAGTGATGATAATTTTCTCACTGTTGACGTAGTTGACTTGTACACCTCAATCCCCCACCAGGAAGCTCTTGAGTGGATTGCTCTTCTACTTTTAGAATTAGGAGCTCCAAGAACTGAAATAGACATAATCACTGAGATTCTTGACATAGTGTTGTCTTCGAATTATTTCATCTTTGATAAAAAGTACTTTTTACAGAAACAAGGAGTTGCCATGGGCTCCCCTTGTGGTGCTTCGGTGGCTAACTTTTTCATGGGGTACTGGGAAAAACATTTCATATTTTCATCACCATCCCTCATGGAACCAGTCCAATTTTACACCAGATACTTGGATGACATTTTCTTGTTATTTAGGGGTGATAGTAAAGCAGCGAATGGTTTTGTAAATACTATTAACAACACCACGGATTTTTTAAAATTTACTTATAAATTCTCCACATCTGAAATTGATTATTTAGACGTAAAATTAATGAAGGATTATCAGTCTCAGAATTTTGTCTCTAATATTTATAGAAAACTAACGTACTGTAATTCTCTCTTGCATTTCTCTAGTTACCATCCCTTTAGACAGAAGAAAGTTATTGTCAAGGGACAATTGGTCAGAGCGGCAAAGATGTGCAGTACTTTAGAAGGTTTTCAAAGAGAATGTGATTTGTTATCAGAAATGTTTTTTAACAGAGGCTACCCAATCCAACTACTTGATGAGTTGGTCAGGGAAGTAAACACAAAGAGACTCAATGTTTTTTTTAAAGCCATTTTGTCTAAGAATAATGTTACTGTAGAAAATGAATCCTCCGTTGTAACTTTACATGACTCTAACAACATCACTACTGATGAACCTGAAGGTTTAGGCACAACATCATTTTTTGACTCTTCTTTGAGTTACATCACTACATATAGCCTTGATTCAAGAGCCATCATCACAATTATACGAAAAAATTGGGATTTCATCTTGGGTAACCCTGTTTTAACAGAGAAATTTGGTTTATTTCCCAGATTTGTTTTTAAAAGAAACACCAACTTAAAAGAACTTTTACAAAGGGATTGTTCAAATAAAAAAAAATTTTTTAATAAAAAGTTGGGTATGTACCCATGTGGCTTTTGTAACAGGTGTTACAAAGTCAGATCGAGCCAGACCTTTAATATTCGTGATAAAAAAATTTGTTATTAGATTCCCACTGAATTGTGAAAGTAAATCTATAGTTTATGTTGCTCTGTGCGATTGCTGTCCTTCTTTCTATATAGGAAAGACTGATCGCAGACTGCGTGATCGTATGTACGAACACCTGTATGCAATCAAAAATAAGAATGACAGCAACGCCTTAGCTAAACATATTATTGACCAACCTGGTCATAGTTTTTCATTCATGGCAATAGATCAAATACAAACATCCTTTAGAGGTGGCCCTACCCCATTGCTACTTGAAAATTGTGAGCTTGAATGGCAACTTAGAACTGATGCCTTTCATTTTCCTGGCTTGAACGAGAATTGCAACATTACAGCAGTACTGAAAATGAGGAGTTATTTACGATAAACTGTAATTTATTTTTACTTCACATATTAAAAAAATTCTTTTAATTTTCATTTTAATAAAATTTAAAATTTTATAGTATTCCTATATTAGTTAGGTTATTAATTGTAATTTTTTAGTTACATATATATTTCCTTGAAAAATATTTCATTGCTTGATATAATGGTTAAGGATAGATACATACTTTTTGTATACTATAATTATTCATATAATTATTTTTAAGAAATAACTGCTTGATGACTTTTATATTTAAAAACATGTGTCAAAAATTTGTTTCTAGTGGTAAATATTATTGTATTGACATTTTGTATTGTCATTAGTAACTAGTAGGTTTTTTAAAAAATTGCCATGACATCACTTCCTTTCTTACTTTATATATGTCTGACTGAGTTTATTTTAATTGATTACTCTCTAAAGAACCTACGCCAGTGTGCATGGCGAAAACGCTTCAAAATAATAAAACTGCGTTCAGGAAAAGAATTCACAAACTTTTTATTGGCTTGCTTAAGCCGTTTGGTGAAGTGTTTTTACTTTCGTCAGCTGGAGCAAGGTGCCTGTGGTCTTATTTGCTTATTTAAAATCAGTATTTTGCCATGTAAGTCAATGGCAGGCAGAAGACTACCTGGCCAGTGAGTAATGGTTGCTAAGGGGGGAGGCTCAGTGTGGGACATGTAACTACGAATTAGCAGGCAATCCTATGCAAATGAGGGAAAGGTTAGTGAATCCCAGATTTTCCCATGGTGTGAAGCAGGTCCCAAGAGTGTAAGAGTATAAACAGCTGGGTGCAAGACTAGAATATAGGTGACATCATGGGGGTGTGTGTCAGGCATACTGTAAGTGGATTGGAGACCTGTGGCTCGGGATTGCTCCTAGCTTAGCACAGCTAAGCTAGGGGTGTGTCTAAACCTGCATAGCACTCTTTACAAAGTGTAAGTGGGTGTGCACGCTTGGCACCGGGTTTTACAGGAAGAAAAAAGAAGTTAAACCAGGAAAAAGCTGCTCTGTGCACATTTGAGCACTCCATTTGCGCTGTGCGCACACGGGCTTAAACAAGGAGGCAATGGGAAGGGAAAACAGCAGTAGGAAGGTAATCAAGGAGATCTAGCTTAGCTGACAGATGAAATGTATCAGAATCAGCTAATTACACACAGAGCAGACCAGCTCAGCCCAGCACATCACTATAAACTATGCAAACACCTTTCCCCCTTCTTTTTCCCAAAAACTCTGCACCACCGGTGTATACAGATGAGAAAATTGTACAAAACGAAAGAAAGAGAAAAAATGTTAGGGGCTGTTTTGCTATCATAAACCAGCATGTGCAAGAGGCTGAGGATGGTGAGGATGTGAATGCTGCTGAGCAACCCACAGTGAGGAGATGGAGAAGAGGGTACAGACCCAGGGTAACCTACCAAGGGCTACATGAGCTGGAGATAGTGGAGCACTATAGGGTGGACAGGAACCTCATACAGCAGATTGTTGAGACATGCCTGCCACACCTCACACATAGAACTCACAGAGGGGAACCCATCCCAGTGGATACCAAGGTATGTGTAGGCCTAAGAATACTAGCTACAGGTACCTTCCAAAGGTCAACTGGGGATATGATGAGGATTTCACAGGCATCAGCATCCAGGGTACTTCACCAGTTCCTGGATGCCATGTCAGCACATGTCAGTGAGCACATATACTTCCCCATCACCTATGAGGCGTTGGCCAGCAATATGCTTCTCTTTCACCAAATAGCAGAATACCCTGAGGTAGTGGGTGCAATAGACTGCACGCACATATACATTAAAGCACCGCCAGGTGAGCAGGGTAGGGTCTACATCAACCGCAAGGGCTTCCCCTCCATCAACTGCCAAGTTGTGAGCGATGCCCAGGGCATAATAATGAATGTGTGTGCTGGCTGCCCTGGAAGCTACCATGATTCCCACATCTGGCATCTGACGCAGGTGTACCAGACATTTGCCAATGGGGACATCCCCCACGGTCACCTAGTGGGGGATGCTGGATGCGCACTGGAGCCATGGCTGATGACACCCATCAGAAATGCAAACACACCCGAACAAGAACTCCATAATAAGACACATGCAGAAACACAAATCATAATAGAGCATGTGTTTGGGATGCTCAAGTCATGGTTCCGGTGGCTGGACACATCCGGTGGAGCCATGCGGTACTGACCAACTACATGTACCCAAATTGTCCTTGTATGTGCCATGCTACACAATATGATCCTGCAGAAAAAGCTGCAGCAGGAACAGCATGGGGCAGAGCCACACAGCCCCCCACCAGTGCCAAGGCCTGCACAGGTGCAGAGTGACTCAGTGGAGAAACAACCTGAGACTGCCCCAGTAGGCAGAAGGAGGCATACGCAGTATGCCCTGGCCTTGGCAAAGAGGCAACGCATAGCACATGCACTGACACAGTAGGGACCCAGGGAATGACACCTCTCTCCGTCTCGCACATACAGTAAAAGGGATACCAAACATGACACTACCTGTACTCAACCATGTATAGGGAGTGTACTATGTGCATCCAACATAGACAGCCCTGCAGCACCGCCCTCAAGGTAAGTGACTCACACATGCCAGTTGTGGGGGCACATACCCAACAAGTCACAGCCAGTAGGATAGGTATATACAAACACAAACAAATGCTGTACTATGGCCTCTGAATGAGCCCCATATGACCCCAGGCCTACACATAGCAGGCCAGCCAGTTGGATGTAAGTTGTGAAGGCTAGGAAGTCAGAAACTAATATGTAAGTAGTGAAAGCTAAGATCTGTAGTACACTGGTATGCCTCTAGCCAGCACAATAGGTAAGACTACAGACTGAAATGGTGTACCCGACATATGAGTACAGTCCTAGTAAATGTGTAAAAGTGTAAGGTGTGCCCCACCATCCTATGTACACTTATAGTAACAGTCAGGTGTGTCCTCCCACCCCTGTGTAGAAATGTAGAAACAGTCAGGTGTCCCCCCCCTGCTATGCATAAATGTAGCAACACTCAATGCCAAATGACCGATGTATACCCTGTAGACACAGCATGCTACCTGTCAGTGTACAACACAAAGGTCATCACCGCAGTACAAATTACCTGGACTTGATCCACGCATGCAATACACATGGCCATACTGGGCATGCTCACACACTTAAACACATGAATGCCATGTCAGCAAACACCAGTGAACCAGACATATCTGGCAGTTGCAGTTCTTAGTGCAGACACATGTCAGTATGCACCACTCCTGCCTTGCACACACAGTGGATAGGAATACAGACATATATGTAAGGACAACACACTATAATAAGCCAAAGGTAGATGGACATAGATGTGCTGAAGAGGGTGACCATGACAAGGAGCCATCTGGGCCTGTCCCACCCAGCACACAGCCAACGAGCCCCAAACACATGAGGTGCAGGTGTCACTCACTTAAGATACTAGCCACCTGTATCTGTCAGCATGACTGCATGTTGCACGTGCCAGGTGTGCAACATGACTGTACAAGAAATTAGTCACCTAGTAGCTGTATACATGTACCTGTGGCATATGACCCCATGTGTGCCCGCATGCATGTCAACCCCTACATGAATGGGTTACAACACATGCACAGACTGCCCTACCCATAGCAGTATCATGACAAGCCTGCTGAGGCCATCCAATGTGAAATACATCTTTGGTAGAGCGGTAGCTCAGTAATCCCCATGGCACATCCCATAACTGTGTACTGCTGTACTGATAAACTAGGTAGTAGTCCTAACCCCAGACTTGGAAACTGTGTGAGTGTGTGTTTGTGTGCGTGTCTCTCGGTCTCTGATTGTGTAGAGAGAAATGCTTTTCAGGCTACTCACACTCCGTGCAGTTCATATACACAACTTTGGCAAGGCTGCTGATGTCAATCACCTAGAAATACACCTCTGGGGAAATCATAGCCCAGTAATTGCCATAGCACGTCCTGTAACTGTGCACTGCTGTAGTGTGATAAAGTAGTTAGGTAGGTGTTCTAACCCCAGACCTAGCAACTGTGTGTGTGTGTGTGTGTGTGTGTGTGTGTGTGTGTGTGTGTGTGTGTGTGTGTGTGTGTGTGTGTGTGTGTGTGTCTGACTGAGTAGAGAGCAATGCTTTTTAGGCCACTCACACCCCATACAATTCATATACCAACTTTGGCAAGGCTGCTGATGTCACTCACCTAGAAATACACCTCTGGGGAAATCATAGCCAAGTAATCTCCGTAGCATGTCCTGTAACTGCATACTGCTGTAGTGTGATAAAGCAATTAGGTAGGTGAGCTAACCCCAGACTTGGCAATTGTGTGTGTGAATCTCTGTGTCTCTGTCTGTTTGTGACAAACAATACTTTTTAGGTCACACACACTCTTTAGAATTCATATTCCCAACGTTGGCAAGGCTGCTGATGTCACTCACCTAGAAATACACCTCTAGGAAAATCATAGCCCAGTAATGTCTGTAGTGTGTCCTGTAACTGTGTACTGCTGGAGTGTGATTTAGAACTGTGGTAGGGTTCCATCACCACCCGTGGCAGTTCTGGATTTTTTGCATGTGTTTCAATGTCTGTGTATAGAGCAATGCATCATAGGCTACTCACTTGCAGTACAATTCAAATGCCCTGCTTTGCCAGTCCTGCTGATGTCATTCATTGTGAAATACAACTTTGGGGAGAAAGTTCCCTGTAATTCCTGTGGTGTGACCTATAACTGTTCCATGCTGTAGTGTGATATAGGCCTTGGTCAGATGTTTTGTGTGTGTCTCACTGTCTGTGTAGGGAGCAATGTATTTTAGGCTAGTCACTCGCAGTACAGGTGAAATGCCCTACTTTGGTAATCCTGCTGATGTCAGTCTCTGTGAAATACACCTTTGGGGAAGAAGTATTCCAGTAATGTCCATGGCATTTACTATAACTGCGTAGTGCTATAGTGTAATAAACTAGTTAGGTAGGAGTTCAACTCCCAGACATGACAGGTATGTGTGTGTGTGTGTGTGTGTGTGTGTGTGTGTGTGTGTGTGTGTGTGTGTGTGTGTGTGTGTGTGTGTGTGTGTGTGTGTGTGTGTGCGTGTGCATGTGTGTGTGTGTGCGTGTGTGTGTGTGTGCGTGTGCGTGTGCGTGTGTGTGTGTGTGTGTGTGTGTGTCTGTGTGTGTAACTCGTATCTTGTGTAGAGGTGAGTGTGTGGCCAATGTGGAGGGGGGCTTTGCTCATTGCTTTTATGGTGGCCCTACTATATATATCACAATGTCAACCATACAGGGATAACAGATGTAAATTAGCTGGGAGGCTGGGGTGCAAAGCCATACCCATACATGTGACTTCAAGGCTGGCCAATCCAAATTAGCAACCCCACTATTACCCAGAGCACACACTCAACCCATGTGTCATATGCACACACACATGCCTAGGCAACAGCCAACATGTGGTTAGTAGACTGCATACTGGCCACTGATAGTTACTATGCAGTGATAGCAATGGGCTACAGAGGGCATGTCACCCTGCCCACCTGTCCAATATGAATGTACATGCAAACAGTGCACCTCCACCATGTTCCCCAGTGGACACCTGCACCACCTGTGGTGCCTTCACATGTGACTCACAATGGACATACCATGCCTGACAGCATGCCCTGTATGGACAGATGACACTGACATCAGGGAATGCTGGTGTCATGCGATCAATGTAGGTGAAGGGTAAATCTGCTTCCCATTACTAGTTCCTGCCACAGGTGGGCAAGTCTGGCAGATCTGATGATAATCTGTGTTCACAACATGGGCCAGACACCCCAGGTAGAGTTCCACATGTCACTGTCCATGCATGTGGGAAGTGTGCAGATCCCAGACACCATCCATGTCATGGACTAAGGAATACATACATGGCATGTAGTGTACAGCATTGGCCACACACAATAGTCAGCCATCTTACTGGATGGGGGATGCAGTACCCACCTGTGTGGGCAAATGCAGTAACTACAGGCCTGAGCCACAATGCAGACCATTGTCATGTGGCCTGATGCTATGGTATACCCATTGCCTACCATTGTACAGCCTGCTGGCACAGTTGACCACCACACACCCATGTAGACATGCACTCATGCATGTCAGAACTGGCACCCTGTGTGTTCGTGTGTGTGTGTTGTATGGTGCATATGTCCACATGCACACTCACTACTACCCCCCAGGGCATACTGAAGCATGCTGTCTGATGTTTGACATCTCCTCATACTCTTTGCCCATGCTGCCTCTGTATGATCTGTGTGGTGCATGTGATACCTGCACATTGATGTGCTGTGGCAATCCCACTACTGATGAGTTGCACTCCTGGCACTGCCAAGTGTGTCAATGTGTGTGCATACCTCTGTGAATGTACCTGTGTTGATGCTGGCACCTGTTCATGCAGACAGGCACGTGTATGACACCTACCATATATCTACCGTATCCCTGTTGCAGATGTCATATACCCTCACATATATGTTCTGAGTGCTCCACATCAGGTGACCCATGTGGTGCATCCAATAACTGCATCAAACTGTGATAGCACTACATAGTTGTTGGGGGTTTGATACTCTGTGTTGGTAGGTGTGTGACACAAACATGCCTCAGTTTTACCCTCCCACCCCTCCCTGACATGTATCTACCTCTGTCTGCCTCCCCCACTCCCTTTCTAATGGATGTGGATATCCACACCTGCCTTGTTTAGGCAGCAGCATGTGTATTTTACGTGATACTCATGATCAGCTGTTGGCCTCTGCATGAATTGCAGGCCTCCCCTTGCTGATTGCATCTGGAACAGCTGTGGTAACATTCCTATAGCCAATTGCATGTAAACACACTCCAGTACCTAGGAACATCATGGTAGTGTTGGGTCTTTGCAGTTACTGTGAGCAGGAACTAGATTTGATGTTTGGCAAACGGCATCCCAGATGGATTGGGAATTTACCACTAACAACATACACTTGTGGAAAGAGGGCAACCAACAGGAGGGGGGTATGCCTGACCTGACTACAGACTGTAAGTGCTGCTATACTGCATTTGGAGTAATGTTGGTTTAACAGTGTTTGCCTGGATATGCCTGTTGTACATGTCACAACACCTCCCATGTCAGTTCCATGTATATGAGGAATCCCCATCTGCAGGGTCATCTGCAGACTGGGCAGTGTTGTGCCTATGGTTTCATGTGTTAGCCATAGTGCATCAATCTGTGGAATGCAGAAGGGGTAGTGTGAGGATTGCAGTCTGACTTCATATCCCTCATATGCTGCAACAAACCCTGTTACAATGGAAAATATATGAGGTTATCACAACATGTCTATACTGGCTCTGTGTATGTGCTGTCAGCCACACCTCTGTCAACCTTTGTACATATGGCATGCATGAAGTGGTGCATATGTGCTGTACACCATAAATATTTTCATCATATCTGAAAACAAGCCAGTGATATATCAGATTGCTACACATGTCTTGTACAATAGTGGTTATATTTCATGACATAAGCTAGACATTCTGTGGATGATTGTACAGTACAGAGGTCTGTGTAGTGATGGTGAATGTCGGCAGTGTGTGCATTGTTAATATGTACTTCAGCCTGTGTACAGACTGTGGTAAATGTCATTGTTCTAGCTCACCTTCTCTCAGATGTTACATGCTGCCCCACTGTATGGTACTGTTTTGCCATCCATGTTTGTAGGGCCGTACACACACATGTCCCATACCATAGACAGCCATCATAACAAACTGTGTAGCAGCCCAGTATATGTAGGGTCATTCTGTGAGTGGCACATATGAGGATGGTGTAGAACAGATAGTCTATATACTGTAATATTATGCTAGCTTACCATATGTGGCTGTGTTCACATTGGTTGTGGTTATGCACTGTCACACAGGTGTATCTAACTCTGTGCTGTGACATGGCTGTCGAGTCTGCTATATATGCAGGTAAATGTGCATTACCCCATACGAGATGTAGGCCAGTGTTGAGCCAGTCTGCCTGTAACCTGCACAGTGTATTGTTACATGCTTAGCAGCTTAGTGTA
>NC_056751.1:615005779-615025779 GCF_019279795.1 Protopterus annectens | reverse complement strand
ATGGGTTAGTAACAGTCAACGGCATTCAGGATTAGTTATAACAGCATGCATAGGTATTCTCATTAACCCAACACACCAGATTTAACACAGTTACAGAGCAAGCAGAACACATGCATATATGGAACAACAGTGGCCATTACAGGAGAATGCAGGTTTCATTGATGGCAACAGGCCACCAGTATGGCTGTATTTTCACATGGCACATGCATAGAAACAAATGTGAATATTTATAAACCATTAGGACATATGTCCCAACAAAAGTTTGGAGTGTACATATTCCATTTGAGGAGTGTCACTGGGTTATTATGCAGATATGGTAGGGGTGAGAGAGAGTTCAGTTAACAACTAATATATCCTTGTACGTTTCACAACATTCTTAGTCACTGCAGTGGTCTTTCCCTTACATGTATTATTACACTACACAATGGCCTTATATTGTACACTGGTATGTTTATAAATTATTATATACGTGACCTGTGTCTTACATACAGGCATGACAGGCTGTAGGTGTTAATGCAACATATGTTGAGAACTGCTGTCATACACTTTGGGTGAGGTGCTAGAATGACAGGTTTGTTTCCATATACATTCTCTGACTATGTACACATTTGAATATCAGTTATATGTCATTGACAGCCGCCTACCATTCTTGGAACGTCACACTGGATTTTCAGGGGAACAGGGTACCAAGCTGGTAATATGGATGATTTATCTGTACATGCTGGACATATTGAAACAATTGTGGGGTATGAATATGCATACAACTTACATTTTGAACATTCTAGCAAATTCTGTACTGTTGTTGGGTGTAAGTTTGCATACAGCTTTCTATCTGAACATTGTATCAAAATCTGTACAGTTGTGCGGTATGATTATGCATACAACTTAGTAGCACTCCCAGGATTCAAACCCCTGTTGTGTGTGACAAAACATTGCAGCTAACATCACAGTACACTGTGCTATCTGGGAATTGATGTACAGCTTTCAACTGTTTTCTATCTAAGTCTCCTTAACTTGTACAATATAACTGACCTCTTGGCACTTCCAACCATGTTATGCAGGACTTCATGCCCATTTTATCTGCATACCATGCTGTGGGTGACACTGCTCAAGATACAACACTACTATTTATAGTATGGAACAGATCACCAACATATGAAAGAAGAGCAAACAGAAGCACACCAGGGGTTATATCTTTATTCACAGACTTTTACACATTTATTTCTACTGGTATAACACTTTCTAAGGCTCTTATATTTATTTGTTATGACAGTACATGCAGACTTGATTACTAACCTGCCTCACGATGCAGCTTTTGTAGCCTAGCATCATGGGCTTGCTGGTTTGCTGCCCACTCATCTGCAGCTGTCAGAGAAATGCAGTGATATTAACCCATACCTATCCATAGTATACACAAGCTAGGCAATTATTTACTACTTAGTAGAATGAGTACTTACTCAGTCCTGGGGCATTGGGCATCTGCCGAGACTCCTGGATCCACTGTTCCAGTACATCCCCCCTCCGCTGCTTCAGGTCAGCATGGTGGTGCCTAACCTGCTCACCAGTCCGGGGGGATACCTGTGGCACTAGTGAGGTCATGGGCGAGACTGTCCCAGGCCTCCGTTTTACACTGCGAGCCCTGGTACTGGCCCTGCAGTAGTCTCTAATCATGGTGTTTCACCAGGATCCATACCATGATTTTTGACTCCTGGATGCCCCAGCATTGCACTCTAAATTGAGTGCCTTCACCCACACCAGCCATTCTGCCTGCAGTAGGAAGCTGCAACCAGTTATGGGTAGTGTTCCCGCCTGTGGGGTTTAAATACAGCTATTTTCACACACTTCCCCATGATTGGCCAGTTTTGAAAAGGCTAAGCTATGGGCAGTCCTGCTTACATGAGGTTGGCACTGTTTAAAGAGGCATACCACTAGGCAGATTGAATTGGCTCCCCTACACATTGCTTACACTTACTAACTTGAGCTGTCCTGCAGTTGGCATTGCTTAATAGTTAATTAGCACAATATTTGCCATTTGGCAATGATTTATTCTTCATTACAGGTTATATGTGTGTCTGGTATCCGTGATTCATGTGTACATACACTATATGGGAACCTGGGAGCTACACTTTATTAAAATAACACTTCAAATCCATGCTTACTGTACATAGATTCATTTCACATGTTTGGTTTGATTTTTCTGTGGTGAAGATTAGTTTGCTGATACCTCATGCATATCTATTACTATGATGGCTTAGTGGTAATCTACTGTGACTGTAGTATACAAGGTTGTGAGTTTGAGCCATGCAGAGGCAGTTTATTTTGTTGCTGGGCAGAACATGGGCCATTGGATCCAGAGTGATTAAGGCACTTTAAAGCAGTTGTAAGCAGGTATGCATGGGTTTGCACGATGGTAAGCACTGCTAACCTCCGGTTACAGTTTCTTGCACTCAGTTAGCTTCTACTTTACTTAATCTGTGTAGGCAATGATAACCCCCATGCAAACGCACTTAGACATGCTTATTACTGCTTATTTGTGCTTAAACCTGCTTACTAGTCCCTTATTCATTATGACACTGACACTTCACATGTGCATTTCATGCAGTACTCCAGCTCACATTTAAATATTGTTATGAAGGTTATATGGCAAAAAGTTGTAAATATATGTTCATATTCAGTTTTCACATGGAAAATGATATGTGCTGTAGTGGGACTCAAACAGGTAATGTTTGTTCATTAGACAGATGCTCTAACCACTACACTATTGCAATGCTGCTTTATTTGCATATATATTCCTTGTTATCCTCTTCAGCCTTTTCAGCTGCTTTAACTGTAGCTAAGCAATGGGCAAACCCGTGCACCTACGGTTAGCTGTACTCGAGGTTTGAAAAATAAATAAATTCAAGGGTTTCTTCATTTTATTTCAATGTACTGTTGCTGTTGAACACTTGGGGACTGTTGGTGGATATATATGGACGCCTATGAGCAGTTTTGCTCATTTATTTACACTATCTTCTGTTCTACATTGCAGGGGCATGTTAATTCTGAGAGCTCTGCTCTCAGACACACCCCCTGCACTCGTCCACATTCAGTGTAGGATTTGGAGCTCAGGCAGCATGTCTTCATTAATATGCACCATAATATGCTTACTAGTCCCTTATTCATTATGACACTGACACTTCACATACCGTTATATGGCATAACCCATGCATGCTGTCCTCCTTTTAAACTGCCGCTTACGTGCAGGACTAGTTTAGTCCTGCACAACAGATTAGAAAATCCAGTGGTCTGTCTATCTTCCCTAATTTTCCTAATAACTCCCATATAGTCTCCACTACCCATTCCTTTAGTTCATCCCTTTCTAAAAGGTAGGTAAAGAAGCACTAGTGTCTCATTTTTACTTAATTACCCAGCACTTTTATTTTAATTATTATTGATGCATGATCTGAAATATTTATTGGTTGTGTGTCAAAGCTCTCAATTAAATCACACGTTCCTGTGAAATAAAATTTCTGTATAGTCTAGCCCATTTACTGTACCTTGGGGAATAATGTGTAAATTGTCTCTGAGTTCCTAGTACTGAATTCACACCTTCTGTACCAAATATTTTCATAAATTTCTTCATAAATCTACCCTCTTTTGTTATATTTTTCCTTTTAGTCCCACTAGATACACCCTTACTGTTGCAAATCAAATTATGGTCCCCACCTATAAGTAAAATTCCCTACTGAAAGCTTATTATTTCTCACAAAATATTCTTAAGATCCATAATAGCAGTTCTATGTGGAATATAAATACATGCCATTGTAATCCTCTTCCCTTGCCAAAGACACTTATTACTACAGATCTACTATTATTATCTGTTTTCCTTCTTCTATCAATCTTGGAGCTTCTACCAATTAATATAAGTAGGGTCTATATTGTCTTATTGGACAATGAAAAGAGTGAATGCTCTTTCATCGATCCAATAATGTTGAAAGGAGAAAATAGCAAAGTCACAGACCATTGATTGTTTTCCCAGGGGAAAAAAATCAGTGGGCCATCTTTGGGAATTTGCCATTTCCTCCAGTATGGTGCAATCTTGGAGTTGGTATAATTAAGTGCAAGAGTGCAGGGCACAGCCCCCTACATTTGGGGGTGTTGGGAGCAAAGCCCCCTACTTAATTTTGTGTTTCAACTTTTTTTTTTTTTTTTTAATGGAATAGCGAATTTTTCCCTTGGAAAAATGTGTTGTTTCATGTGTTCGCGTTTTTATAGCTTTGACATTATCGGTTCCATGAAAGAGCATTCACTCTTGTCATCATCCGATAATGTAATATAGATGCTATAAGTATTCCTCTTTTTCTTTGCCGCTGATATTCTGCTGAATATCTGAGGTCATTTCTTATCAAATTCACATGCTCATGTGTTTCCAAATTTGTCTCGTGTAGCACTGCTATTTGCACTCTTTATTTCTTAATATAATTCACTGCTCTTTCTTTTTTGGGTATACCTGTGAGGCCATTCACATTTTATGATGATATTTAAAGTATCAAAATGGAAAGTATCACAATTATGATAGAAAGTTATTATTCCCACCTATTATCTCTCTCTCTCTCTCTCTCTCTATATATATATATATATATGACAACTTTTTTAGATATCTATTTCCAGCTTTTGTGATACATGCACCCAGAAATGTTTGGCAGGTTGATCTTTTATACAATTGTTTCTTGTCATCTCCATGTGAACATATGTCACATTTTACAAGAATTTTTGTTTTTATGAAAACCCCTCAAAAATGCCTTCACAAGACCCCCAGAACTTGCTAAATTAATGCAAACACACAAGACTATGTGTATCTTCAAATAATGAAGTATAACCCTCCTAGTATGAAAATTGTCCTAAATAGACAGCTGCAGACACTGGCATCATCTAACCTAACATTAAGGCTGTCCATGCTATTAAGTATGTTACTGCCTGTGCTCCCACTTACAATAATTACTATCTGTTCTTTTTTAATCCGTATTCTCCTCCCAGATGTGAGAAAGCACTTACATGCTTTCAGAAAATAACTTTTTTATTAAAGAAGCCAGTGTTCTGGCTTTTTATTGCCCTATTATCAGCTTATTACCATGGAAACATAAGAAAAAAATGTAGCCCTCAGCTACAGAGTTCTAAAGACATGATGAATATTTTTTTTATTTAAGGAAAACTTTTCATTACATTCAGTGTTCTCTTATTTACTTGTTTCTGCTTAAAACATGTTATTAGATTAGGCCAAGGGTCTTAATCCAGCCAGTTGCCTATGCAAAATAAGACACAACATATGAAATGTACATATATTAGGATTTATGTACATTTACATCACCTACCCAAAATTACAGCCTATTAACTTAACAGTGCTTTTGTCCAGCTATTTGTTCTGTTTTTGCATTATAATGCCTATATTTCTTAATGCTAAAAAAAGATCAAAAGCAAAAAAGGCATAGGTTTACTGTAGTATCTTAATCACATGCAATATCTGAAAACACGTTACCATATAACATACCATTTATATAATGAAAAAGTTTATATAAATACTTTTAAGAATAGAAATTGTTTTACTTACAGTTACCTTTTTTCTTCCTCTTTCCCTTTCCTCAATGTGCATCCAAACATTAATGACATGAAATGGGCCAAAGCCTTTCACATCCTTCTGAAGTTTAACAAGGTCAAAAAAAGACAATTCTTTTTACTTTTTTTCTTGTACAGCTATATTTTGCAAATGTGATTGATACTTTGTAATCTCAGGTTCTAAAAAAATACTTTGTAATCTCACATTTATTTACTAATTTCTGTGTTGCTGGTCTTCTTCCTTCTCATCTCCACCTCCCAATTTTAGACTCTCATTCAATTCCAAGGTACTCCTGATTCTTCTGGTCAACTTCTATGTATTTATATGTCTCTCAAACATTATCCTTTTAAACATTAGAAAAAATTTCACAAGCAAAGTGTCTCTGTGAGCTTTATTATCAGAAGAATGAGAAGCAGAATCTCCTTCTGCTTGATGGCTCACTTTTTGTTGGACAAACTTTTGCATTTCATCCTTAGCTTGTTCTACATTTCAAAATGACTTGGATCCTTCAGGAAAAAATATAACTTGAATCTCACACCTGCCTCTCAACATTTCCTGATTACTGGAATAAACTAATTTCACTTCTGCTTGGTGTACAGTAAATAATCATTTTATACAAACACTGTGCTATCTGCAACATTTAGTAGTCTGCCCTTCTGCCACATTTTTGTTAGGATGAACTCTTTCTGATGGCAGGACTACAGCCTTACTAACAGAGGTCTCGGCTGCTTCCTCATGGCTAGGTTTTGAGCATACACACACAGTGTCCTTTGAGTTAACAAATCCTGTTGAGGAAAACCAGTCCAGTCGCTTATTTTTGTCTTCATAAAATTAACACAATCTGTTCCTTCCATTTTCTCTGGTACAGCAGAAAATCTCATTTTTTTCCTGCAAGCTCTGTCTTCTAATTTTACCATTTTAAAAACATCTCTTATTGAGCAGTCTCATCTTTAGCCAACCATTTTTTTCACTTTGACTTCTGATTTTTGCAGTTTTATCAGTTCATCTGAACATCTGTTTGCATTTTCTTTTCTATTTTTGTCCAGCCTTTTGTTATTTGATGTGGTATACTCCTTCAATGTTTTATTTATTTTAATCAGTTCTGAGAGCATTTAACTTATTTTTCCTATAGACTTACTAGATGGGGAAGCACATAAGAAAACAAAATGTTATAAGCTCAAAGGAAGATCAAAAGTGACTTAGCTAATCAAAGCACTATACCCACAGTCTATGAGGGGTCAAAAACATAATGAATAGATTTTATAGTAGTTGATTTAGATATTCTGTTTGCTGCAAATTAATATGCTCATTGCTTTATTTAAAGTTAAACCTTTATGCAATTATCACACAGTTAATGAGTATATGTGATAAAATGCTTATGTTTATAAAGTGCAACTCATTCTTATCTTTGATGCATGGTGCATTATATCAGTTCTAAGACTGTCTGCTAAATAAACACCCTGCAGAAGTAGATATTCAACAGTATAATTAAAGTATAATATATTGTGCCATCATAAAAAGCACAGTTTCAGAACCCATCTACTCTCTGGTTCAAACAATGTGCACAATGTACTAAGCACAATTGTGTTAGATGTTAAGCTTTTCACTCACATAGTAACAAATGGTAGGAAAAGTTAACAATAAGTGTGACAGTGACTTAATGAACTAAACTAATAAATCCATGACTTGTGAACTGTTCAAATGAATAGCAATGTACAGAGATTGTGTGAAATACTACCAGTGTAGCCACTGAACTGTTGAGTTAGATATTTATGCAGATTTTATTCAGCCGCTAGCTGAGTATGATGTTCATTAAATGCAGTTTTGCTATCTTTGAAGCATGATACAGCCGGTTAACTTTATGTTTACACTTATTAAACAGACAATTTGCAACAACAAGCATACCCCCCCCCCAAACTCCAGATGAGAGAATCAGGGACAAAGGACCTTAAAATCAGAGACAAACAAGGACAGCTGATTAACATAAAATATGCATATTCAAATAAGTACATTAATGGACATGCCCACACATGTTCAATTACACAAACACAGGGCATCATTTTAGATAATTTATTTATTAAAAAGAATTATATACATATACAAACAGACATGGTCATAATATGAGATTATTCATATTTTCAGACAACTGTGGATACTCTAAAGTATTGCTTTGGTCTATATACGGAGCCTAGATTTTTCTGTCTATTTTTTGATACCCTGGAGATCATGTTGTTTGTATTTGAGTTTATCATTTTGGAGTACTCCAGGCAGCCACAGTGGTGCAGTGGTTAGTGTTGTTGCCTCACAGCAAGAGGTTCTCCGGTTCAATCCTTTGCTGGGGTTCCTTCTGTGCAAAGTCTGCATGTCCTCTCTGTGGTTGTGTGGATTTCCTCTGGGTGATCCAGTTTCCTCCCAAAGACATGCTGTAGGTGGATTGGACACTCTAAAATTGGCCCTAGGCATGTGTGTGCCTTTTGTGGAAGGTTGGGCGCTAGGCTGGCAACTCGACATCGTAAAACTCTACTGCCAATCATGAGTGGACAGGTGATCCACTGTGGTGACCCCTAACTGGGAAAAGCCGAACGTAGAAGAAGATCTAGGAGTACTCCAGGGGTAAGGAATAAGTTTTAGGAAGTTTTTGTTACTCCTCTACCTTGCTTATTTGTTCTGTCAAGTCTGAATATGTTATAATCTGGAGGTAGTATTCCATTGTCTTTTATGTGATATATATATATATATATATATATATATATATATATATATATATATATATATGGGTCTCCTTTCATTTATCGAATTTGCAGTTCACCAAATGGCAAATAACCGAGACCACTCACCTAAAACCTCAGTATTACGAAAGTTTAGTTTGCTGAAGTCCATTTCATCAACATAGTCACTGTGTTGCTGGTAGTGTGAGAAGTACCAGTATATAGCCTTTATGTAACTTCTTGTACACTGTACCCATTTTCAGGCATGATGGATATGACGGTAGTGTTAGTAGTCTTCAGTTTATGGTACATTATTTTTACACCGTTCATAGGTTTAAAATGGAGATCACACTACAGTAAGGATATAGAAATCTACCCTTGCTGTCACTGTAGTGTGTTCGCAGAGCTGGTATATATAATTTGCAGAGGATGTGGGGGTGGTGCAAAAATATTGGAGATGTATGTGTTTTCCTTTTTAGATTTTAAATGATTGTTAGTTTGTGGTTTAAACTTTAGTAATACTGATGTTTCGAGTGAGTGGCCTCGGTTATTTGCAGTTCGGTGAACTGCAAATTCGATAAATATATATATATATATATATATATATATATATATATATATATATATATATATTAATATATATATATATTAATATAAGAGTCTATCATGAAAGGTGAAAAGAAAAGAGAGGGCACAATTGGTAAAACAAAAAAGACAGCATTGCAAAACCTGAATGACTCATAAGAGTGAGTCACAAAACAGTGAATACTCCTATTGCTCTAAAAATGCTCTGTATCAGTAACCACAGCTACAAAACCGAAATCAAGTGTCATCTTGGTAGTGATACTGGTAGGGAAAGTTTTTTTTAGTAATGTAATGTGTAGGGTTATTGTTAGAGGCAGGGATAGGGTTATGGTTAGGGTTAGCACAGACCCCTATACCATCTTACCCATGCTTGCTAACCCTACCCATAAGCCTATTTCTACATGTGCTCCTAACATATTACAGTACTAAAAACTCTTTCCCTAACAGTACTATTTCACAAGACAAAAGGACTCAGAGTACAGACAACACAAACTACTTGCATAACAGTGACTCCAACCCCTGCCCTAACCCTTACTCTAACCCTAACCTGTGAACACGTGCATATTCACTCCAACTGCTATACTACAGTCTTACACAGCTTCACAAACACCACTATTTCATTCAAACATTCATTTTCCAGCACATTCTTATTTACCTACACAGTATAAAACTAAATTCAACCATATGTAAATCACTGAAATGAGAATTCACTCATTTGTGTATTGTATATTTTTTACACCACAAAAAACTCTCTACTAATTGTGATTCCGCCTTCTGACTTACACACACACACACACATATATATATATATATATATATATATATATATACATATGTATATATTATATAGATTTCTCTCTCTCGTGTGTGTGTGTATGTGTGTGTGTGTGTGTGTGTGTGTGTGTGTGTGTGTGTGTGTGTGTGTGTGTGTGTGTGTGTGTATGTGTGTGTGTAGTCCTGAACAGTAACTGCATAGAACGTGTAGTAATTAGTCTAATATTATAATTATTACTTATCTGATTGCTATAACCTATTTCTGTGTTACACTATGTAAGTGAATTTTTTACTTCATAACCTAGCAATTAGGCATGTTTGAGCAATGCTCTACCCTGGTAAACAAAATCAATCAATCAATTGATCAGTCTGATCTCAAAGTTAGTATATATGTTTCAGGTGTGTGGGAGTATAGGTCTCAGCAATGGTGGAAACAGTAGTCTTTATGCAACAAAAAAATCTTTTAATGGCAGTACAGTGAGTTTCAACATTCTGTGTATCACAATCTATTTTCTAAAGTTGGTGTTCATTAGTCTGAACAATTATAGAGGCATATTTTTTGCTGCAGCCTTGGCACTTAAAGAATTGTTTAAAAAGTACAGTGGAAGGAGAGATTTATGGGTGAATGGTGTGAACCTTGGCTCTAGATGATCATCACTGTTGTTAAAATATGAAAAGGGGGTTTTATGTATGGATGGCTGGATTCTGAGGATCTAAAGATTATATAGTAAGCGTATGTGTCTGACATTTGGCACATAGTATTAAGTAGCTGTTAACAAGCTGTTTTCTGTGGTCCTGTGGTTCAGGGTTTGATCCCGTTAGCTTTCATTGTCTAACTGCATGACTTTCAACAGTCATTTAACCATGCAGTGCTCCTGGTCTAAGTCTGAAAAAGATCCATGGCAATTATTCATCTACCACAAATAAAACAAAACAAAATAAAACAAAGCAGAACTGTTTCATAACCCACACTATAGAAATCAATGGTAAATTAGACTTCCAGACATGATGGACAGTCTTTCCCTTGATATGGGAGCAACACAGCAGGAAATGGCTGTCACAAGTTGAATTTGAAACAGCATAAATGGTAATGTCAAATTTTTAAAGATGACATAGGTGGGGAAAAAGGCTGAATGGTAAGATGATAAATTAGCCAAACTCAGGGCCATTACAGACACATGCTATATAGATAAGAAGGCTTAGAAGACCAGACAAAATGTGTAAATGTTGCAATTACTAACCTGATAGAACAGGCTGAATGAATGGATACTGTAAAATTTCTTCAAAAACTACCTGATAGAACTCACATGTTATATATGGTTTAGATTGCCAACCTGGTAGAGGTCCCACAGTGGGGAGTTGGGTAGCTGGAAGTGGGCAGCCACAGCCGCTACTTATATGCCATAGCTTTAAATAAAAGAGCTGGATTGTAAGATGTAATAATAAATGGGCTGCTAGTGACTGAATGCAAGCTAAAAGTGATGGAAAAGAACTGCTATATGGGATTTAAGAAGAGAATGGGTGGTAGCCTTATTTATTCAGCCATTATCCAAATAATTTTGTAGGCCTTGATTTATTAGTGTATATTGCTAAAGAAAGCGGTTAGGTTGTACTCTGATGCAGTGAAGGGTGGACTTGCCTTGTAGCTGGCAGACATGAATAAAGCAACTGAACAGATAGATCTCCATGATGGTAGATCACAAGGGTTTAATCAAGCCCCTGGAATGGAAACATTTGTAGGGGCAGCAAAGCAGGAATCTGCAGCAGAGGCAGCTCAGATGGAAGAATTTTCAAGCAATCAGGCAACCAAGACACAATTCTATGAGCTGTTCAAATGGGATTAAGAGATCCACCAGCTTGAAAGGATGCAGTGCAAATCAAAGATGAGTGGTATAAAGGAGAGAAGACAGTGAAAGTTAATGCCCATGACTGAATGGCTGAAACGATCCCTCACTAAAAGAAGCAAGTGAAATGAGGAGCAGCTCAAAGATGCTGACACTATTATAACATGGATTCAGGGCGAGTATGGAAGGTCAGAGCAATCTGCAGCTGTCACCATTGAAGCAGTTGCCATGCAATTATGATGGGGTTATTAAAAGAGCTCCCTTTAATAATCTGTCTCCTGAATCCCTTCTCCTTCACTTTGATATGATGTTTTGTTTGATCCTTGACCTTGAACTTGAATTGGTCAAGAGTTTCATGAAGTTAGGAAGCATTTTGGCAGAATCAGAACCATAGGAAGGCAGGGTAAGAGAAGATCATTTGCAGACAGGTTTTTTAAAAATCCAGAAAGACTTAGGCAAGAGTTGGACCTATCCTTGCTGTTATGGACACAAGGCCTCACTATGGCCAGCAATGGAATTAGATGGACTCAATAAACATTTTGCTTCTTGTATGTATACCCGTTCTTCTTTTGGGGAGGAGTTCTAGAAATGATGGGCAATGGTCACCAGTAATCAAATCATAAAGCACATCAAAATCCTTGTTTTTGTAAGGTGTAAATCTACCTTTTACTTAATAGGTGAAGGAGTGAGGCTATTGCAATGTTATACTGTTTACAGGGAGAATGCAGGTCTTTCTTAAGAGCATTTTTACATGTCTTGAATGTGTTTGTGTAGGGGAAAGTGCTTCCTTTGTTAGATCAAAATGTTTGTGTGCAATATTTTTTACTTTAATCAATGTGCTGCTATATTATAACAAATTGTTGTAGTAAGAAAATTCTGTTGATAACATGAGGAAATGTAGAAAATCACATATTTGAAACTATGCAGTTAATTGTATACCCATAGGTAAAGTGTATTGTTATGTATATGTGTGTATGTATATATATATATATATATATATATACATATATATATATATATATATATATATATATTTATATATATATATATTTATATAGATATAGATATATAGATATATATATAGATATATATACAGGTTCATAGGTTCATACTAGGCTATCTGCCCTAGGGCATTTATAAGCCTAGCCAGAATGTGTTTGGCTTTCGCCACCCATTTTAGATTAATTTTGCTATGCCCTTTTCGAGGTTAGTATACTCTGCCTCTGTCTAACAGTGACACAGAAGTGATACCTGGGGTAAACCTATGATCTCCCATCCACTCATCAAGATTCCTCTTGAAGAGAGTCAATGAGGGACTCTGCCTAACCTGGACTGGAATTTTATTCCCGAGTGAAGGGAGCCTCTGGGTTATGAATCTGTCCCTCCAGCATGTCCTATTTATTTCAGTGCTGAGGTTCAAGTCTCTCAAGCACGTAGCTCGATGGGATTTGGATTTTCTGAGGTGCAGCATGTCCATTAATTCCGGGTTGAACATGGCTTTATATGTCAGGCACAGATCACCTCTGAGCAGGCGGTATGCCACTGAGTAGAGCTGGAGTTTCTTTAACCAGGCAGCATATGGCATCTGTTTGAGCCCTTTGATCCTCTTGGTGAGGTACTTTTGGGGTCTTTCCAGTTGCTGCAGATGTCTGGTAAGGTACATCCCAAAAGGGGCATTGTACTCAATTATGGGTCTGATGAGGGATGAGTAAAGAGGCATGATGACCTCCCCTGATCTAGATGTGAATCCCTTCATGATTAGGTGGGCTATATAAAATGTTTTTCTAACCACTTTGGCCACATGGTTGTCAAATAAGAGATTGCTATCAACTTGGGTCCCCAGGTCCCTAATTACTTCTTCTGTACTTAATGGATTACCACCTATGTGGTAATTTGTGGGCACTTTGTTTTTGCCAAAGGGGATGACTATACACTTTTTGGCATTTAGCTTGAGGCCATGGCTCTGGCACCAGTTGTCTGTTTCTATGAGGCCCTTTTGGAGGATGCTTGTGACGGCTGGAGAGTCGATTATGGCGCCCAGTTTGCAGTCATCTGCGAACTTGGTCAGCCGCAGTCCTTCTGCGTTGGCCTGTACCCCCGAAAAATATATACCGAACAAGAGAGGTCCCAGGACTGAGCCTTGTGAGATGCCACTTGTAACTGGTTTGTCTGACATGGCTCCAGCAATTCTAACCATGTGGGTTCTGTCCTTGAGCCAGTTTGCAACCCATCTAGTGACATAGGGGTTTATATTTAAGCTGGTGAGTTTATCTATAATGCCCGAGTGGGGTATTGTATCGAAGGCTTTTGCGAGGTCCAGGTAGGCTGTGTGGACCACCTTCCCCTCGTCAATGGCCTTGGTGACTGTTTCAAAGAAATCAACCAGGTTTAAGAGGCAGGATCTGCCCTTAACAAAGCCGAACTGGTAGGATCCAGTGTCTGTAGGTCCCCAATATCTTTATTTATGAGGTCCATGATGATCCTTTCCATAGCTTTGCAGACCAAGCTAGTCAGGCTTATGGGGTGATAGTTTCCAGGATCCGTTGAGGCACCACCTTTGTGGAGAGGGACCACTGTTGCTGTACACTACTCTTTGGGTACATATCCTGTAGTAACGCTGAGATTGAACAGTAGTTTTATGTTTGGGTTTAGCTCTTCTTGGAGTTCATGTAGGATGCATCCCGGGACACCGTCTGGTCCCTAGTTCATACGACTCCCAGGAAAATTTATGAGTAGCAGGGAATCACAATGGGTATGGAGTGGGATAGCTGTACAACATTCTGATTTATTTCAGTAGTGTCACTGAATTTAATTGATGTTAGCATTATGTTTACTACAAGTCTGTATAATAAATCAACAGATTGCTTAACTTTTACCAATGTTAGTGCAAGACCTGAAGTCAGATATAATGATCTGATAACCTCCCAGCATTCCAGATTTGATGAAAATATTTTCACCTCTGGAAGCTCCTTTTAAATAGTAGACCTTGGTCTTACAGCTAATGCATGTTCAGTCACTGATTTAACAAAGACTGTTTAAAGGGACAGCATCAGCTTTTAAGTATCAAAATAAGTTACCTGGGATTACCATAACACTCAGGGAGTGGTACTAGATTTAATGCTTAATATAAGAGCAACACAAGAAATGAGACCAAAGTTTGGGTTATACCACCTCCCCCATACTCTAAATTTATTTACTACGCAAAACATGTGCTGAAAACAAAGGGTACCTATAAGAATTAGACTCAGGCAATAATGGAATTCTATTGGTATAAAAATCATAAATATAAAAAGTATTGCTTGGTGACACCTGCCTCACCTTTGTCATACTTTCATTTTCAGCTGTTCTCCAACTAAATAGTATAAAAGAGTACGAGTCTCACATTTAAACACAGCTTCATCGGCAGGACTACAACAATGTAACTTTTCCCGAGAATAACGTTTCATCTAAAGTATTCCATTCATTCAGAGCTAACTATAAGAATGACTATCAATAATCAATGGAGTACTATTGTTCTGAAAAGATTATAACCATCAAAACCGTTTTCTCTTATCATTTCTTTCAATAGATCATGAATGCAGTAGTAGTAGTAAACATTATGCAAGTATATCAAATTGACAATTCCAAAATCACATATAGGAAATATTTTATAAAAGCTTACCATGACCATAATTTACTGTACCTGAAACAAAAATAAAAAAAAATCAAAAACCCCTCATTTATAATACATTTTCTCTATGAAATTCATAATTTTATATTCAGTTTTGTTTTTTATTATACATAATTACTCTGTATCTTCTAATTTCTTTCTGTTTTAATTAAGACAACTGTTAACTTCAGCATAATGAATCAAACTAGAATAGGAGGATAACTTATGAAGTTGTAACTCTAGAACGGATTGCTAAAGTTAACATAATACAGGCTGAAAAGAAGAGTTAGTTTGTACTGCTAGTGATGAAACAGCAATAAAATATGCAATAGTTAAGAGCAGAATTCTGTTACATACTTAGGTTGTTTGTCCTTTTTGTTATTTCTTCTAACGCAACAAATTTATTTTGGGGGTTCTATAAACCTACAGTCCATATAATGAAATGCATCACAGAAATCTTGAATGAATGCCATTTGTCTGAAAAAAAATAGGATGAACAGTTTTTTTGCCCTATTATCAAAACAGAAAAACAACCAAATAAGATTTGCATAGAAGGCAAAACTGTCATATCTCTCAACTGTCCATGCCCAGACGTTTGCCTTTTATTTTTGTCTTGTACTTCATAAAATTTGTGGCTTTCTAGAAAATCATTGAGGATTGAAATCATTAAATAATAGCATACATTTGATTTCTAGACTTCATTTCCTTCAGAAAATACATGCTAATGCAAAAGTTGTTATTCTAGCAGCTAGGTTTATAAGAACAAGATTTAAAATATGTCCCAGATTTGGGGCATTTGCCCCCCCTCCCCCCCACACCAATTATTTTTGGCTTTGAACAAATTTTTTGCACTTAGAGATTGAGAGGTATGAACACAGCCCATCCCACTGTGCAGTGGTTGCCCCCCAGACCTCCTCTTCATAACTGAAAGTTACTCTAAGGTCATTAAACATTTGTGATTAATGGGAAGTTCCTCACATACTTAGAGCTATGGATTTCATATAGCTTTTTAGAGCTCTTGTGCAGTTTTTAGAAAGGGGAATTTGAACCCTCGTATAACTATAGAGCTCCATCTACTTTGTGTAGTAACAGAAAGCAAAATTTAGAAAATTACAAAACTATTTTTGTACTGGTTTTATGTCAGTGTGTCTAAGTTATAACTGGATATCAGCATGAGCTACTGACAAAAATTCCATTTAGCAGAATATTTGCCCCCTGTGCCATGTGTACTCAGCATAATATATCTTTCCATAAAATGCTTTACGTCTGTGCAAGTCAATCATCTATTAATTATTTCTGCTAACTGATTTGATATTGCTTTAAAAAAAATACACCAGTTCACAGAAATATTTTAGATTCTTACTTGGCATGCAAAAAGAATCATATTTTAGACATAAATATGGAAAATGGATATGACAGAGAATGGAGAAAATTAACAGTCATATAAACTAAATTGTGTGGTATAGCCAGATTTAATTTACAAATTTAAACAGAGAATGAGTAATAGAATGCTTTACACAATTCTTTACAAAAATAACATATTTTGAATAATTGTATCATTCCCGTTCATGAGAAACAAAACAGAACCTGAGTAAGACATTCAATAATATGGAAAATATTAGATGCAATAACATATCGATATTATAAGATGCAAATATAAATTAAAAGTGACAGAAATATATCCAGTCCTGTATAACTGAACTGTGACCTACAAGTTCAGTAAGTTTTTCCTCCTTCTACCACTCTAACAGCTGTTCTAATGCCTTACATTATTCATTAGGTCTACAGGTACTCCAATCAACCTTGGTCCAATATCCAACTTTTGAGTTGAGGACAGCTAGAATCTTATGGTTGTCCTACGGGGACATGCCATCCATCTTCCATGAGGGTTTTATTTGTATGATCTACCCTGGTTCTCTCTGCCTCCTCACTTGTGGTCTCCGCACATACAAGTGATGACCTTACAATAGAGATTTTTGGCGTATTGCTCCTACTCTGTGGCAGCACAGACAAGACTCCACCCCTTCCCCCTTTGGACCATACCTCCCAACAGCGACATCTCCATCGTCCACCAGGGATCATCACAGGATACACCACCAGATCACCCACCCTCCCAGGGATGGTGATGCCTATCCCTTCCTGCAGGTCAGTCCATCTCCTGAGCTACTAATGAAACCTGGGTTGGCTGGACCACAGTCAGGGCTTTATCCCTCCATGCTGATGGAGGAGCTTAAGTTCAGTAATTTGATTTTTTTTGTATGCCACTCCACTGTGTGGTAATAAAATGCCTGTGAATCTGGAACACCATACAAGAAACTAACCCAAGT
Source organism: Protopterus annectens (assembly GCF_019279795.1). Lineage (NCBI taxonomy): Eukaryota > Metazoa > Chordata > Ceratodontiformes > Protopteridae > Protopterus > Protopterus annectens. The sequence continues at coordinate 615,008,299 of NC_056751.1, read as the reverse complement.
TTTAAAGAGATTGTATAATCTGTAACGTTTAAACCATTGAGATGATATCTGTGAATACCTCTTAACCTCTTCATGCAAGAAATCTGGAAAAAGTCTGACAGAATGATGGGGGGGTTTAAAGCCCCAAAATAGGGACATATTTTAAATATTGCTCCTATAAACTTAGAAAGTTGCTACAGTAACATGATTTGTTTTAGCATACATTTTTTGAGGGATTTAAAGTCCGAAACTCGTGTATGTCATTATTTAGTGACTTTAATCATCAGATCATCCCAGTGTTTTGCCAGAAAAATTACAAATTTTATGAGGACTAGACCAAAAATATGAGGCAAAAATCTGGACAGTTGAGAGGTATGTATCTGTGTTCTTTCTTTGAAGAAAATGTAAAAAATAAACAGTTACAAACCAGTAACAAATAGAACACTGTAAGATATAGCAATCTTGCAGAATGGGGTAAAACTGTGAAGGAACGTTCTGCGAAGGGACTTTTGCATAGTGTAAAATGAGTATGCCATGACTAAAATATTGTGAAATTCTGCAATAACTTCAATGTAACTAAATCCATGGGCCACATTCAATAATGCCTATGCTAAGTGTATACAAAGTGTTAACGATACGTATTCAAGAACATCCCAACCACATGTTTTGTACTTTCTAGTCACTCAGAAAGATTACAGTAAGTGTACATGCAGTCTACACTTTCTGGTAACATTTATGAATCCCTGGCAATACTTATAGCAGCAAGAAAATCAGTAGGAAAACTTAAATTAAGAGTAAGAAGTTGTGAGCAATGCCTGTGTTGTATGTTCACTCAGAGCAGTCTACACTTAATGTAAACCTAGTGTAGGCATTATTGAATCCCAGGGCATATATCACATGACATGGCAAATGCTTAATTTATCAAGTATGGGCAGGTGAACTTGTTCATTAATGTTCTTAATTCGGGAATCCTCACGTCACATAGTTACTACTGAAATGTACTTACTTTACAGAATAAATATATCTTGTACATGACAGTACCATGCCCTTTCGAAGAAGGAACAAGGATGGAAAGAAGACAGATCTACCATTCTGCTGGCTGCAGGATTGCTTAGAACTTAGTTTTGATTAATTCATAGGCCATTCCCTCCATAGTCACTCAGGAGTAATATCTGTTAACTTCTTTCATTGGAACAAAGCTGTCTTTTAGAAAATCTGTTTCTAACACTATTTTCAGATTAACATTTATAACTCTTGAACTATAATAGTCACTAAAGTTATAAGCACGGAAATTGTTTGCCACACAAAAAACTTTGTAGTGCTGGCAGTTCAACTCAAAATCCAGATTTTAAGTAGATAATAAAAAACAAATGTACAGTTATCGTCTACCTTTGCAAACAAGTTACAATATATTAATAATCACATAAGCTGTAAACATTAGACTGTTCAAATCTCAACTTTAGAAAGAGATATTACCCATCAATCTACATGCTTATCTAGTAAGATTCTGGCATAAGGACCTATGACGAGGGATATCAAACATCCACAATTTTTCATAACTATCACTGTAAACAAATGATAACAGTTAATTTTCCAATGACCCAACACACACACATATTGGATGTTAACATCTTTCAAGCACTGTTATCTGTAACCAGGTGCCTGACATGGGAGCTTGTGAATATACAGAGTGCTGTTTCATTGAATGCCAATAGTCTGAGGTCAACTCACCGAAACAACTTCCAGTTACAACTGAGTTTTCTCTTTTCTACAATGTTATGTAACTTGGACTAGGTATACATAAGTGCAGGGGATCAAGAGGTGGCTTTATCCCTGAAAAAAAGTTTTCCTTCAGTGCTCACTGAAAGTGGTTTCAGCAAGTTGGTTTCAGCATTTTGGCATTTACTGAGATGGTCATTGATTTATCAACATGATTCTGCCTAACACTCATGCCACTGTATATCTGTCAATGAAATATTAATGCAGGTATAATGATATACAATTTTTCTATATGATATCATCATAAACAAGTTATTTTTTCATTTCTTTTAAAAACAGACAGTCCTTACTTATGTTACTCTCTATGGCTGTAGCACCTATTTGTGATGCTGATACAGAATTCTTGGTACCATATTCGTTAATATAGTTCTTATTGGAATTGCTGTTAGACTATTCCAATTAGCATAACTGCTCATATAGACAAGTTTTCATCTAATTTTTGGTCGCTACACATTGACAACATGTCGATTCCTTCCAAGGACCCTCCTGTTTACCATAGCTGGAAGCCATTATCTCATTATGATTTGCAGAATGAAATATTTATGCAAGTATGCTAATATATTTTGTCATAACTTGTGCATTTCAGCAGAAATAATGCATTTGATGGCAATTTATTACTGTCTCCTACATGTTGACCCTGATCAACATGTAATGCACTCTACTTATTATATGACTTACAAACTAAAATATTAAAAATATTGACATTTAATAGTCTGTATGCAAAATTACTAATGCTTTCATTTACATGGGCTCAGGATGCAC
>NC_056751.1:614965779-615000779 GCF_019279795.1 Protopterus annectens | reverse complement strand
TTGACAAGTAAGTTAAAGAATATTGACATAAGATAATTTGCTGTTTTTAGGGGCCTTCCAGAACCAGAAGGCCCCCAGCATCTGCAGGGTTCACCGTTGCCTAAAACTGGCTATACATATACACATATAGTAGAAAGCCTCTGTTAGGCAGTGTTTGACCTAAAGAGGAAAACTTTAAGATACCATGCACAAACATAAATTAATGCATAAATACAAGTGCATAATAAAACAGCAATACTTACACACATTAAATTTAATTTAGAAACTAAATTAAATAGTATTGGTAAGATGGCATTGCACTACTTAGGCTCAAACTTAGTTAAACCTATTATTCAGGTAAATATCAATATTAACTCATTTAGGCATATAGCAGCTCTTTGCCTCTTCCGCTAAACACCAATAGCTCCTTATGATGTCCAGACCTTTTCTGAATATAGCTTCTTTAATTAGGTGATTTATTCGCTAATAAGAGAAAGTATTAGAAATAGCAATGAGTCATCAGCAAAATGACACTAAGATTGTTGATCTAGCATGTCCTGCAGTAGAAAAAATAATTGTTGTTTGCCATTTCTTATTTATATTTTCATATTTATATTCATATTTTCATAAATAGGAGACCTAAATGCTTTTGAGGAATATGGTGTGAAATTCCATGGTTGGAGAGAAGAAATTTATTTTTTAATGACAATTTAGATCACACTATGGGCTTAATTTCACAAAACTTGCTCTCAGTGTGACTGACCATTTAAACTGAGATCAGGCTGAGAACAGGTATTTTACAACCTGGCCTCTGGTGTAAACCTGTTTATAGATAAGCTTTTGCAATCATAGCAGACTTATACTAAGAACAACTCTTTTGGAATCTGGCCCTATACTTGAAATATTGTTACTTGTTTGTTAGTAATTAAAATAATAAGCAATATTTCTGTATGTACTTCCAAAATCAATTAACTTATAAACTGGTACATCACATCAGGTGAAAGCTTACATGTGGCTGAAGAAACTGTCTTTGGTATTTTCCCTGTAAGTTGCGCATCTTGAAAAATATTCAGTGTTATTTATATCGCTAATTATACAAATTAAACATAGGTTTTGATAAATATGCACTCAGAGATGATTATCTTTGCCATCATGTGGAAGCTTATGTCTGGTTAAAAAATATGTTCTAGCAATATATGTCTAGGTTGTACAGTTCCCAAGATGTGACAATTTGAGAAAATTTAGCAAAAATATAATTCTGTGTTTGTGTCCATTATAACATATTATAGTAAGAAGATTATGAATACACTATTATTAGTATAAGTAACACTTCTTACTGATAACATTGTTATCTGTACAGTTTTAATATTATTAATTAACCACAAAATATTTGCTTTAGTTTATCTTATGCTTTCTAATTTTATTTTTCAGAAAATGCACTGGAATGCAAGGATGTGTTTACATAGATGCTAACAAGTTAAAATAATGTCTATGATCTTATGCAGAAGATGCCATGTTATAGCTAATTCATGATGTTTGGGTTTTAAGCTGACTTAATGCAAACCTGGCAAACTTTAGGCATCAGCACAATAGTTTAATTAATTTTTTATCATACTAATGATTATCTTGCCAAAAAGGCAGTCTTTGTGTAAAACTGAGCAAAGAATTTGAGAGTTCTTATTCAATTTCTACTCAACCTCTTAGTAATCTATAAATTCCATCCAAGGTTATAGTCTGTAAGTTTTGTTTTTGTATAATTCAGCATCATATTATGTTTATCTATCAATGGTCTTATTTCAGTGCCTGTCAGGATAGATAATGGAACCTTTAAGGAATGCCATTCTTTCTTCATTTCCTTTTTATTTATTTATTTATTTATTTATTTATTTATTTATTTATTATGGATTTATTTATTTATTTATTCTGTAATGCCCCTCTGTTATAAAATCATGAAGCCTGCCTGACACTGATTTCAGAAATTTATACAGTGAAATTAAATCACTCATTGACAATCTCTTGATATATACAGAAAAATACAGAAATAAATACAGAAAATACTGCGCACAGTCATTTACTGAAAATTGCTGACAATTAAAATATAGTAGCAAATTATAAGTGGGATATGGACAAGTCAACTCCATTTCCTCTTAGCTTTAAGAATCCCTATATTATCCCAAACCTATGTGAACCAAACAAATGTATCCATAAAAACATGAAATATCTGGCTGAGAGATATAGATCTGATCTTAGATTTTTTTCAGCAATAATGAAACCTTTTGTCAGTTAAACCAGTTTTGAATTGATGAAGTAAATTAAAATTTAATTTGTTAGTTAGAGCCGCTTTATTAAGCATTAACATGTTCCTTAAGATTTTCTGCTTCTTAAATAATGGTATTTGCCATACCCTAGGTAATATTTTAAACAGAATGGAAAGTTAGTTGTTAAATTCTTATGGAATTATAATGTTTTAAGATTATGCTTAAAAAAATTGATTCCAAATCAAAAGGAAGAACTGAACTGAAAATGTGTAACCAAATTTTATATTATTTTACTTCTCATTTTAAAAAAATATTAAAAATTGCAGGATACTTATGTTTTTCAATGCAATATCCTGCTACCTGGGTGTTTTCACTTAGATAATTTACTTGACCTAATAATATCATTTATTTAGCCTTTCACTTTCCATTTACAAAGATGTATTGAAAGCTTTCAAATATTTAATGGAAGATGTTCTTTTTTTCTTAAAATATTTTATTAAAGTTTTTTTTTGAGAAAAAGAAAAAAATACATAAGATTGAATAAAATTTGACATTAATGTAATATATAAGTTAGATATTCTTATAAATAGAATAAAAATAGGTTATAACTATATAACTATATATATATATATATATATATATATATATATATATATATATATATATATATATATATATATATATATATATATATATATATATATATGTATATATATATATATATATATATATATATATATATAATAGGCCTGAGATCAAGATTATAAAAAATGTATCAATACAAAATTTGAGAAAATAGAAAGAAGACTATGATATTTAACTAAATGAAGAAAATAAGTCTATAAGAGGCAAAACCTTAAACCAAGGATTGTGCTTTAGTTTGTTGTTATAATTTAGTCTCTTCTTTGTTGCAGTTTCTTTGATTGCTGTGTCTAATGATCATTCAAAACATAATTTTACTTTTGACTTTATCATAGGTCAGCGGTTCTTGGGCAATCCCAAAACTGGATTAATCAATTTACCTTTTAAGTTGTGAAATATTTTCCAATATTTTCAGTTAACTTTGTTTTTCATGTTTTGTGGGATGTAAGATTGGTCTCTGCATCAGTTAGTCACACTATGGAGTCTGACAAGTAAATCAGCTGAGCATGACTTTTTAGCTAACCTAATCCCAGTGGTTGCTGTGGATAAAATCACATTTAATCTAAATAATACCTGGTTTCCCTCTAGTCAAAGAAAAACTTGCTGTCTTTTCCATATGACTCATCAGTAAGCTTAAAATAATGTTCAGAGAAGTACATGTCCAACTATTGGAATGACTGGGCAACCTGGAGCCTTAGGTCTCACATCTGGCTTAAGGTTTATCAGTTTATTTATTTCTCTAAGTTTTATTTTCATCAGTTCGTGATAATACATAATTTGTATCTTATGCCAACAAAACTGTAGCAATTGGAATTCCTGTTTCCATTTTATTTTCTGCATGAACTAGTAAACCAGTAGATGCTTTAGACATATTTTATTCATTGTAAGCTGTCTCATTTACAACTTTCTTTTAAAAAAAGTAAAATATCCTGCCTGTTCAAGTGAACTGGTACAATTGCATCTTGAATATACCTTTAACTGCATTAGGCCTAGAAAGCAATATTCAATTCAGTTCCTAAGTAGATTGGCAAAAGTTGTTGTTTTAGGGAAACTATTTAATCAATGTTTTAGAAATCTTGTATTATTCATCATTGAAATATTGGAATATTACAGAGAAAGTTTATAATACACTGTTCAAACACCCAAACTTATGTTAAAAATGCTGTTATATATGCTTAATGGAAGCATAGCCTCTTGTTGAAGAGTCCCTTCATCGACAAGTGAAAAAGCCAATACTGATGATTGAAAATCAGCTAATGGAAATGCACCAGCTTTTTCAATTTACAATCATGGTAATGTGGGGTTCAGGGGAATTTGCCCTTTCCCCACTGTACTTCTATTTCACAGTTGGTATTTTATCTATATATAAAATTAGCAGTGGGTGTAGGGGGTGGATGGGCAAAATTTATTTTATGTTTTACATTTCTTTGTGGATTGGTAGTTTACTGTTTGGCTATTACTTTCTAATAAGTTTTTGTTGATATTTACGTAATTGATGAAAGGTTACATTGTCTTACGTTAAAAGTTTTGGGGAAAATTTTGAAAAAAAAATATACTTGGTTTAAAAAAAAAAACAATTAAATAAAGGCCACAGATATAATGTGGCTGGGTCTTTCTTGCAGTTTTTACTGGTTTGTCTGTGTGACCTTTATACCCTTTGCTTGAATAGAGAGTCAGGGGAAATCAACTAAAGTTTGGAAGAGAATAAAGAAGGGGGAGTAAGGAGTTGTAAGATATGAATAGGTACTTCTTTGTAATTAGGGATATACATTTACCTGAGGTTGAGCAAGAACAGAGCCAGATTTTGTCTATGAAGTCTTTTAGAGTGGTTTTAAAGGACTGGAGGGAGTTCCAGGGCTTAGCAACATGGTATGAGTACAACAGTAGTGTAACACAAAATCAAAAAACAAACCAGCAGTGTTGAAGGTTAAAATATTTAATAATGCACTTCAAACACAGAGCTTTTGGGTACAAACACCCTTTTTCAGTGTGTAATAAAACTTCAAATAAAAGCACAACTTGCACAACTATATATACAAAACCAAAAGACACAGCCAACCAATAAAAACATGACATTAATTAAGATAAATAACTGCATTGAATAAATTGACCATTCGGGTAGTTAAAGCTACAACTATTATAAATGTAATTGTTTTTGTTTCAAAATAGGTTTCAAAGTGACAGATCCATTTAACCCTGATATTTTATCAGCACTCAGCTTAAGTATCTATTTATATTCAGCTACATCTAACTTGTTACCTAAATCACCCCTCCTCATTAGGATGTATTATCTGAAGCACTCTAAAGTAAAAGGAGTGTTTTGCACCATTATCCATACAATGCTTAGCTAAAGCATTGGTTAATACATTTCTCTTAATGTTTGGTATATGCTCTGTTGTATGGTCTTTCAACCTTCTACTACATTTCCCCACCTAGAATGCTGTACACAATGTACATGTAGCTAAATAAATCACATTTTTTTGTTAAACATGTCACTGAGCATTTAAGTTCTGTTGTGTAGTGGGATGCAAAAAAAATATATAATTTGTAATAAATGTACAATTCACACAATTGTGGCAAGGCACAGTGGAGCCTATATGTTTACTACTTGAATTGGTATTAGAAAATAATGTTTTTATGTTTGAAGAACAACTTTACCATCAGCTAGTTGGGGTGGTGATGGGAACATCAGCCGCCAATATATATGCCAACTTAACTTTACATTCTTGGGAATCAGAATATGTTTTTGGTGAAAAGAACCCAAATGCAGACACTATTGTTTTTTATTCATGTTTTGTGGATGATTTTTTTTTTTCAATACAGACAGGTGAATATGAAGACCTTAATGCATTTGTTGGTTGCCTAGAAACTACAACTGACTTTCTGAAATTTATGATGTCTTATTCTAAAGACAGTAAAACTTTTTTAGACATCTTATTAGAGAAAGATGGTGACCAGATTCACACTAGTGTGTATAAAAAAAATGTTCAAGCTAATCATTTTTACATACAGCTAGTATGCATCCAAGGCATATATTTAAAGGGAATGTCACTAGCCAATATTTTAGAACAAGTAGACTTAATACTACAGATGAAAAATATTCTGAACAATTGGATGATATGTATAGGAATTTTAAGCAGCGAAATTGTAATGAATCCCTGCTCCAGGATCGTACGCAGTATGTAGAAAGAGAGGCAAAAGGTCTGGCTAAACCTTATCTTGGAAATGGTAGCCGTTTAAGTAATGGAAGAAACTCCAAATCACCTGGAAGTCACTGTTTAAGATATGTGGCTACTTATAATTTGAGAACTACCTTAGTGACTGATATTATTAAAAAGAAATGGTCTATACTGTGTGCTCAACCTGAGATAGTTAATGTTGTAGGACAGACTACACATTTTTCCTTCAGGAAACAAAGAAATTTGAAACAACAATTGTGTTATAAAGAGGTAGATACCTTTAAAAGACCGAGACATATGAATAAACCTGCAACTGTGCCTTATTATTAAATACTTTAACCTTCAACATTGCTGGTTTGGTTTTTGCTTTTGTTTGTTACAGTTGCCTAGAACTAGCATTCACATGAACTGCTTCCTTTTTTGTGTACAACAGTAGTGTAGTTAGTGTGGGACAGGAGGGGCAACTGCTGTGGTGCAAAGTGCTGGTGGGCATGACCAGCTTGATCCCAAAAGCTCTTTAGTGCAATACCAACTTTTAAATGCCTGTATTGTATTTGTGGTTACTCCTGAGCACTGTACTATTTCATGTGTGGTTTAAACTATAGTAATTGCTTTCTACACTGTAGCAAGCAGTTTGCTGCAGTTTAAAAGTAAAAAAATCTTTTTTTTTTTTTTTTTTTAACTAAAGTCTAAGCACTATAATGTTCCATGCAGGCAGGGTATAAACTGTAGCAACTGTTTGCTACATTTGTAGCAAGCAGTTTGCTACAGTTTAAATAGAATAATTTGTTTAGAAAAATATAATATGAGCACTGCAGTGCTTCAAGTAGGCAGGTATAAAATGCAGCAACTGTTTCCAAAATTTGCAGTAAACTGTTTTCGACAGTTTAAAAGAAGAAAATACTTTTTTTTAAATAAAATATGTTAAAAAGGGGTTTGGGGGAAGGCAAAGAAACCTGAATGGTTGGGGCTGGAGTGGGGGAGGTGTATTACACATCTGGCCACTTGAATGGTTTGCCAGTAGAAGGAAAGTCTGTTTTTTTTTGTTTTTGCTTGGGAAGTGCATAAATCTAATTGTAATCAGCCAATCACTTACAGCTCATTACAGTGATGTGCTTTTATTCTTTTTCTTTTTGATTTTTTCACTTAAAGAGCTGAGGGAGTGGAGTTCATAGTACTGACCCAGCTATGCATCTAGAGTACAGGCCATATCCAGCAGTTGTGATTGGTTTGTGGACTGAGAGAAGTTTTTGGTCATCGGATCATAATTACTGGGTGGGAGCACAGTTGTACAGAATGATATTTAGTTACAGACAAGTAGATGGATGCTGGATTATTTTCTAGGTGGTAAGAAGCTATGTATAGGTTATTTGATGGAGTAGTTCTAACCAATTAAGGCTTTTAGTGCTGTACAGAGGTGTGTTCTAAAAAAGGGTATTTGCTGCAAATTTAACTTTATTATAGCACTGTTCATGTTTTGCTCTCTGTGAGGCCTGCAGGTTAGTAAGGATGGGAGCATCATAAAGTAGTGAAGGAAGGAGGTAGGTAGTGGCAGATATAGTTGTAGATGTATTGATGAGAAAGTTTTTGTATCTATACAGCATCCATAGTTCTGGATGATATTTTAATGCAATTTTGTATATGCAGGTTGACTTTAAGATTATCATCTACTGTCATCCCTAATAATTTGCAGGTGGGAGGTTGGCATAATGATAAAACTCAAATAAAGAAGTAGTAAGGAGAAAGTGAAATGTATTCCACCAAATGAACGCTTTATTAGTAAATCCGCGTTTTCGTCTATGTAAAGACTTCATCAGATTAAACACAAGTTCCGTACTCAATACTTACTTTTATACACATTTAAAAATTCACAAACCAATCCCCACTAACCAAAATTACAAATTGGTTGGCATAATGGTTAAGGTGTTTACCGTACAGACACAAGGTGCAGGGTTTGATTCTCACATGGGGTAATTGGCTAGGCTTAAAATGGCCCACAAGGGCACTTAGCCTAGTACTAATCTATGAACCTAATTTATAAGAAGTGACTACAATGGTTTGTATTATTAAGAGAAAGAATTTCAAATTTTGCTGTTTCATGAGAGAGGGATGGGGGGGGGGTGAGCATAAGTTGTGAGTTAGAAAGGCATGTTTCAGTGACCGTTAAAGCTTCCTGAGTATTTTTTTGAGATGTGCTTGATGTACATATGAGTGTGGAGTCATCTGCGTATTATGTTAGAGGGGCTTATTGTGTTGATGTGTGGAGGGTGTTGCTGAGAATGTTAAAGAGGAGGGGACCAAGGAGAGAGTCTTGTGGTACACCGGGGGTAACTGGGAGGTATGGAGAGAGGATGTAGTGCCATTTTACTGACTGATATCTCTTAGACAAATAGCTTTTGAATCACAGAAGGGTGGGCTGAGAAACATCAAGTGAGGACATTTGACGCAAGAGTTTGTTGTAACACACTGTGTTGAATACTTTAAACAAGTTTAGAAATATGGAGGAGATTAGTTTAACATTATCCTTAGCTTTATTGACAGTATCTATAAAAGTTAGAAGTGCAGTGCTAGTGCTATGAAAGGGCAGAATCCATAGTCTGTGTGGGGAATGGAGTTCTTCATGGAGGAGATAGTTTAACAATTGTTTTTGAATACATTTTTCAAGTATTTTGGAGAGGGGGTATAAGATTCCTAAATTTCTATAGTTAGTGATGTCTGTTGAATTTCTTCCTTTGTGTAGAGGAATAATGTGTGATTTTTCTACAGGGAGAGAGAAAGAGAGAGAATGTGGGATTCCCGGATTGATCTATTTATGAGGATTGAGACAGATATGCAATACTTGGAAGGTCATTAGCTGGAGTAGACTATGGTTTATTTAAGAGTAGTTTTATATAAGATGTGGGCACAAGTCTGAAGATGAAAGTGGATGTGATGATATAAGGCAGTCGGGCAGGGTTGGGATTATGTTGGGAAATCCTTGGTTAGGAATGCTGTATTATCAGTGAGATAAGAGTTGATTTCTATTGCAGTTTCAAATTGTGACTTATTGGGAGGGGGGCTAGGGTTGAACATTTTGCTACAATTTAAGATTTCCAGAATTTTTAGGGTTGTCTTTACTATTGCTCTGAATGTTGGTATAGTAGAGTTTTTTGTGTCTTTATTTATTTGCTTTTTATAATAATTGCAGAGCTTTCTGACATTTTCCAGATATTGTGGAGTTTTATATCTTTACCATTCGTCCCACACCTTTTCTCTATCCTGCATAAACATTCTCTTTTTGCATAGTCCAGTTGCATTATTTATTTTTGTCCCTTTCTTCTAGGAAGTGCAAGGCTATTTAGGATATTTAGGAAAGTTGTTTTGAATTCATTTACAGCATCATCTAAGGTGGGATTTTTAGGATGTTCCATTCAATAGATGATAGGGTAGTAATGAACATTTGTGGGTTAAACTTTGACAGGTTACATATTGTTTTATAACCATGCTGTTGACATGGATGTGAGAGAGCCTGAAACTGTATCTGTGTTTGAATTTACTAGGGTCTTATACTAGATCCAGTCTAATAAGGAGATGGATATCTTATATAATGTGTGGGATATTAGTTGTGTGAAACTGTAAAAGTTCATACTGAATGTAGGATAGTTAGAGGTAATGTCCAACCAATTGATATTGACATCACCTAGCAACATTTTTCTTGTGAAATTGTTATGGATATCAAATATAGGATATCTTCCAGTGTAGCTGTATTGCCACCCAGAGGGCCAGTAATATATACTTGTTTGTATTTGTTTATTTTCAGGGAATAATAAGAAGTTCTGCTGAATTGGATTTTGGTATTTGTTTGTTGTAGGGGCAAACATAGTACTTGTTCGAAAATATTACAGCAATACGACCACCTTTCTATTTATATAGTCATTATGGGTGATATTATAGCCAGGGGGTGTAACTTCAGAGTCATCTATGCTAGATTTAAATCAAGTTTCAGATATAGCTAGAACATTAGGTTTTTGTTGGGTAATCTAGGCATACAAACAAAAAAATGGCACTAGACCAAGGAACACTCAAAAAAGTAATTTATTCCTGATAAAGTAAGCGCTTTCATACAGGATGATACCTGTACTTCTCATTTAAATACATCCTCCCATGATGCATCCCTATTAAGTTACATCACATGATTAATTACATAATTGATATCTATAAATGCAATTAAATACTGTATGTATAGGACTGAACGAGTGAAAATAAAAAAACTATAATATATGTATACGAAAATCCATTGTGATATGATATGCATTGATGCATAATTATATAAAATAATCTATGCTAGAATATAAATATATATACATAAATATGTTCTATTAAAATCACAACCAATGTATAACAATATGTAAAAATGTATAAAAATGTATGAAAGTTTTGATGCTAAATAAATGTAAAATTGATCCCATATCCAAAATACTCAAATTATTGTTATAAGAAATTCTTATCATATAAAACTTCAATAAAAAAACTGTATCTTAAAAATTACATACACCATGAATAACATAAAAATTCTGGTGTTACAATTAAATATACCCCTACAGGAGAATATCATATCTCTGATTGTAAAGGAGAGACCTATGCTGACATGTTTGCAATGGGGGCATGATTCAAATTTAAACATACCTTTTGTAACACCAGAAATATCATCTATGTGGCTAAGTGCAAAATGTGCCCTGTCTTTTATATAGGAAAATCAGACAGGAGACTTAGAGACAGAGTATATGAACACATATATGCAATCAAGAACAAAAAAGTTGAGAATGCCCTGGCTAAGCATATAATCAATTTTTCTGAACATGTTTTTGAGTTAAGGTGATTGATCAAGTTACCAACAGTATCAGGGATGGCCCCATCTCCTTATGGTTAGACAGATGTGAACTGTTGTGGCAACTCAGATGTGACACATTTAGATACCCTGGTATTAATGAAATGTGCTCTATAGCATGTATATTGAAACTAAAAAGTCTTATTAGATAAAATAATTTTTATGTTATTTATGGCGTATGTCATTTTTAAGATACAGTTTTTTATTGAAGTTTTACATGATAAGAATTTCTTATAACAATAATTCAAGTATTTTGGATATGGGATCAATTTTACATTTATTAAGCATCAAAACTTTCATACATTTTTATAAATTTTTACATATTGTTATACATTGGTTGTGATTTTAATAGAACATACTTATTTATATATATTTATATTCTAGCATAGATTATTTTATATACTTATGCATCAATGCATATCATATTACAATGGATTTTCATATACATATATTATAGTTTTCTTATTTTCACTGGTTCAGTCCTATACATACAATATTTAATTGCATTTATAGATATCGATTATGTAATTAATCATGTGATGTAACTTAATAGGGATGCATCATGAGAGGATGTATTTAAATGACTGTCTTATGTACTGTTTCTACTTTTGTCTGAAGAAGTACAGGTATAATCCTGTACGAAAGCGCTTACTTTATCAGGAATAAATTACTTTTTCGAGTGCTCCTTGGTCTAGTGCCATGTTTTCTTTAATTTTTCAGTTTGTCTTATTTTCCCCAGTTACTAATCTAGGCATATAGTTTAATAGTTTTATTTATGATGGCAAAAGTCAAAAGTTAGATTACTGGGTGGAGATTTAGGCATTATGAAGTTACAGAAGTGCGTGGAAGGGAATTGTGTAGAAGTTGGTTGTGGTTGGTGGGGCTACTAGTAGGGTAAATGTCTCCTCTTAGGAGGATTTTAGGATATTGGATTATTACTGATTCTTGATTTAACTGTTAATTATCAACTGTTAGATGCATTTTTCTTCATGGTCCTTCATTATATGCATAAGTTATTTTTATATGGAATTATATTCATATAGGTTAACTGCTACAATGTCAGAATGAATATATTAGGTAAATTATCACAAGTTTAAAAGCACTTGTTAGTTAATATGTAACACTGAGTTCTGAAACAGCTTTTTCTTGGTCTAATTTCCAATGCATTTATCAGTATTATTATTTCTAATGATCATACATTTTAAAACTTTCCTCCAAAGATTTATACAAGGATTTATTAGCGGTTTACATTACGTTCATTGTTTAATGTTTCTATATGCTTTGTTTTGCTTTATTCTGATCTTGACATCAGGTTTGTCATGTACACATATTTATTATTCAGTGGAGTTAATCATGTGAATGCACTTAGTCATTGTACTGTTTTTCTTTTTACTGAACTCATAAGAACCCACCTGCTTATTAGTAGAGAGGTAAAATCACTTTAGACTCCTGAATTTTGTATTTAGTTGCATTAGCTTAACAGCTGGGATGGCTGCAGTGGTGCAGAGGTTAGTGTTGCTGCCTCACAGCAAGAGGTTATCCGTTTCGAATCTCAGCTGGGGTGCCTTCTTTGCGGAGTCTGCATGTCCTCCCTGTGGTCACGTGGGTTTGCTCCGGTTTCCTCCCACATCCCAAAGACATGTTGTAGGTGGATTGGACACTCTAAATTGGCCCTAGGCATGAGTGTGTGTATGTGTGTGCCTTCTGTGGAAGGTTGGGAGCTGGGCTGCCAACTCGATACCGTAAAAAAACTCCATTGCCAATCATGAGCGAACAAGTGATCTGCTGTGGCAACCCCCTAACCGGGATAAAGCCAAAAGAAGAGGAAGTTTTAATAACAAGCTATAAACTGATTTTTTTTTTCCTCAAGGCCAGATTATACCCTTTCCTTTATATCAGCATAGTCACCCAACTAGATTCTTACCGCTAAATTTTGGTAACAAACTTTCCCCAGGCTCAGTTATGGACCCTGGGACTATAGAGCCTTCCTTTCCTGAATTGATTCACCACATCCTGCAATTTACCTCAAGTTTCAAACATTCAGATTCTATCCACTTTCAAAAAAAATTCACACATATGTGTTGACCATCCTACCACTGGATGAGCTTGTATTATTTTTCCAAACTGCAATATCCGCACAGTTTTGGTTTGTATGAATATTGGCAGTGGACCTATATTCACGTTACCTAATTCTTCCTAGTTCTATAACAATCTATGATTTAATACCAAATAATTGTAGCAAACTGGTGAAAATAAAAACTAAAAACCACAAATTCACCAGTAGGACTAGTAGACACAAGTTTATTTTTCAGGTTAAGTGCTTTCATCAAAGTAAAATTGACTTCCTCAGAAAATATACAAACAGTCATGTGGATTTAAATATATTACACTGTCACAGGGTAGGTGAGGAATCCCACCAGTCAAACAAAAGATCTCTTGAATAAATTAATACCTTAAAGGTATACACTATAAACACTAAAAATACAATAAAGTACATTTTTGTGAAGAAATTATATAAAATTAAACCCTTTCCACTCTTTCTTTTAAAGCAGGCAAGATAGATATAAAATCATTTAATCCTGGACACAGATTAGCTGCCAAACGAAGCTGCCACATCAGTTCCCTCTTGTTTAAAGTGTTTTTCATGCATATGTGTTGACCGTCCTACCGCTGGATGAGCTTGTATTATTTTTCCAAACTGCAATATCTGCACAGTTTTGGTATGTATGAATATTGGCAGTGGACCTATATTCACATGTTACCTAATTCTTCCTAGTTCTATAACAATCTATGAATTAATGTATACTTGCCTCAGTTATAGGCAGATGACATCTTGTGTTGTTATATGGAGAATGCTAGAAAAGACGTCAGTGATATTTAACTCTCTCCAGTTTACTGCCATAGAATACTGTAAGATATCTTAGACCTATAGCTCTTGGCACACTACTTGGAATTGTTATATCACTAGATAGTTATATCTATTCTTTCATGGAAAGGGTGGCACATTAACTGACTTAAAGGATGCAAGGTAAGTGCATTCAGTCACTGCAACAGCTAGACAGCATGGTCCTGACTAGCTGCAATTATGATTACAACAGCATAATCCTTAAGGGTTACAATTTGACTAGTTGTCATATATTTGCAAGTGCTTCCTATTTTTAATATCAAAAATTACATCTACTTTTCACAATACAGATAGGTTGATGTACTGGTAGATGTGCTTAGCCAGTGATACTAGGCATATGAAGTGTCTTATCAGTTAGGCTGTAGCTACATAGGTTGGGAATGCATCACATAATCTATAATCTATTAGCTACCAATAGGAGTAGATATAAAGAACAGGGATGAAAGATAAGACTTATCCTAGTTTAGCGTGGTAAAATAGCCTATGGAGTACATTTATGACCCCAGTTTGAGTGAACTGACAATGAAATAAGCCTTAAAGTATATAATGCATGTCATTTAAAATGGAATTAGATCTGATGAAGCTTTGTTAAGGGTGAAAGCACTCATATATTTGTTTTTTTGTTTTGGTTTTCAGTACAGAAGTATCGATCTCTAAACAAATTACAAGTGCGTAATTACTCTGAAGTCTAAACTGAGACTGGCTACAGTTCATGGTTCTTATATCCTGGTTGCAAGGAGGGTCAGCCAAGAACATTGATGCACAGCAAATATATCTGCATGCATATATATATATATATATATATATATATATATATATATATATATATCTAAGGCACTGGAAGGTTCACCAGGTAAAAGAACACTAACTTTATTAGGTACAAACTGTGAGAACACAAACAAAATGAACTTCTGACGATATTATACATATTGTCTGTCTTGACTTCAGGTGATTGAGTATTATGCGGGTAATGAATATCTGCCAAAAATGGGGGCAAACCTAGTTTTTCTAGCTTCAAGTACTTCACAATACACTTCTGTGAGAAGCTCTTCTGGGTATCACCTAGCTCTGAACAAATCCATAAGAAATCTATTTTCATTAATAAAATCATTGTCATCCGATATCAACCTGCTAATATGTACAAACTGGCCCTTCATGACACCCCTCTTCTGATAATATGGATGTGCACTGCTGTAATGCAAATAGGAGTTTGAAAAGCTTACCTTCCTATACACCCTGGTTTTAAAATGCCCATTGTTTTTGCTGATACAAATATTCAAGTATCTCATCTCATGGTGATTCATCACATATATAAACCTTAAAAATTCAGTGGTGTTTGATAAATAATTAAAAAAATTCTTAAAACTTGTCTTCAGGTTCTGTCCAACATATTTATAGATATAATGAACATAGAAGTTTCAACAACTCTTGAAGCTACAATTGAATACAAATTTATTTTCCCAGTAGGAAAGTATAATATTAGCATAAGTGGGGGCAGAATGGACCCCCATGGCAGCACCTCTTAACTGTTCAAAATATTCATCTTCAAAAAATATAAAAATTATTTTTTTTAGAATTACATCCATTAAAATTAAGCAAGTATGACAGTTGTTGTAACTGATATCAGTGCTATCACTTACAACTTCTTCCAACCATTCCAAGCCTATATCATGAGGAATGGAAGAAAATAAATCAATCACAACCACTGAGATAAACATCAAGTTGTCCAAGTATAGACCAGAATGCAGTTTGTTTGTGAACAGTAACATTACCAGCAGTCAAGGTACTAAGAGTATTTTTAAAGACATTTTAGACCATACATTTGCATTTTGGGTGATGTTCCTTGTTATAATAACAACGACACTTATGCCAATAATCTTGTGAAGTTGGACACTTGACTAACAAAATACAAAAATGTATGAGATGGTCAATGACTATTTGAAACAGTGTCTGCCTTTGAATATAGTTCCTAAGGGTCTGAGTGTGTGTAAATACCCTAACAATGTTGTTAATGGTACTGATTTTCATAAAGAACTTGTAGTTGCATTTGACAAATGTGGTTTTGAGGGGTGTCATGAAGGGCCAGTTTGTACATATTAGCAGGATGATATTGGATGACAATGATTTTGTTAGTGAAAATATAGTTCTTGTGGATTTCTTCAGGGCTAGGGGATACCCAGAAGAGCTTCTCACAGAAGGGTATTGTGAAGTACTTGAAGCTAGAAAAACTAGGTTTGCCCCCATTTTTGGCAGTGATATTCATGACCCACGTAATACTAAATCACCTGAAGTCAAGGCAGACAATATGTGTAATGGAGCTCTGATCATTTATTTATTTATTTATTATTTATTTTATTTTGCATTTGTTGACCGGGCTAGTCTAACTGGATACGTGTCCATTTTCAGTAGAGGCCCGGGGAGAAAAGCTCCAAGCATAGGCAGTAACTTATTATACAATATCAATATAAAATATAGATTGTACCTAAGATAAATGTGTACAGTGTCATTTAGTGGGATTGAGCTGTGATCAAATACAGATAATAACAATATTTGAGAGAAATAAATGTGTACATATATTATCATTACTTATGATGGGGAAGCCGAACTAGCTAGAAACATCATAAGAAGATAAATGGAGTAGATTTGCTAGTACCTCTGACTTGCAGTACACTTTTGACAAACCATTCAAATGTATTTACAGAAAGGGCTGTAGTATCAGGAATATTTTGGAAAATTGTGTGTCTAAGGCCAACAACTGCAATTCCGGTAAGAGGGGTACATTTAAATGTGACAGCTGTGCTCAATGCCTTTATGTCAAAACTGGTGACACATAGTATTTGAAGGATAGAAATAGGTTTATTAAGACTATAGGTTTTGCCAACTGCAACACAAATGGTATAGGTTCATAGGCAGGTACTAGGCTATCTGCCCAAAGGCATTTATAAGCCTAGCCGGAATGTATTGGCTTTAGCCCCCGCCTCCCAATAGATTAGTTCCCTGTGACTGTGTCCAGCAGAGCCATTCAAGTGATCCCCGGGGTAAACTTTCTGTTTACCAACCACTCGTCAAGGTTTCTCTTGAAGAATGTTAGCGAGGAGCTCTGTCTAATGTAGAGTGGAATCTTGTTCCAGAGCATGGGAAGTCTCTGGGACAGGACTCTATCCCTCCAGCATGTCCTATTTATTGTTGTGGTCAGGTTTAGATCCCTTGAACATGTGGCTCGAGGGGATATGTTTTTTTTTTAGGTGCAGCATGTCCATCAATTCTGGGTTGGACATGGCCTTGTATATCAGGCAGAGATCACCTCTGAGTAGGCGGTATGCAACTGAGTACAGCTGGATTTTCTTCAGTCGAGCTGCATAGGGCATCTGTTTTAGGCCAGTGATCCTCTTGGTGAGGTATATCTGTGGTCTTTCCAGCTGTTGCAGGTGCCTTGTAAGGTACATCCCAAATGGGGCATTGTACTCTATGATGGGTCTGATGAGTGATGCGCAGAGGGGCACAATGACCTCTTTTGATCTGGATGCAAACCCTTTTGTGATTAGATGGGCCACATAAAAGGATTTTATAACTACTTTGGCAATGTGATTATCAAAGGAGAGATTACTATATACTTGGGTCCCCAGATCCCTTATTACGTCTTCCGTATTTAGGGGGCTACCACCTATGTGGTAGTTTGTGGGTATTTTGTTTTTTTCCAAAGGAATGACTATGCACTTTTTGGCATTTAGCTTGAGGCCATGCGGTGAAATGCTTTTGGAGGATGTCTGTGTCAGCCGGAGAGTCAATTATAGCCCCTAGTTTGCAGTTGTCTGTGAACTTGGTCAGCCATAGTCCTCCTGTGCTTGCCTGTACCTCTGAGAAGTATATGCCAAACAGGAGGGGTCCTAGGACTGAGCCCTAGGGAACACCACTTGTAACTGGTTTAGAGTCAGACCTAGCTCCCACAACTCTTACCATGTGGGTTCTGTCCATGAGCCAGTTGGCAGCCCATCTCGTGACGTAGGGGTTTGTGTTCAGGCTGCTGAGCTTGTATATAATACCAAAATGAGGAATGGTGTTGAAGGCCTTTGTGAGGTCTAGGGAGGCTGTGTGGACCACCTTTCCCTCATCTATAGCCTTGGTAACTGTCTCAAAGAAGTCCACCAGGTTTAGGAGGCATGATCTGCCATTAACAAAGCTGAACTGGGTAAGATCCAGTGTTTGGAGGTTCCCAATGTCTCTATTAATGAGATCCATGATGATGCACTCCATAGCCTTGCAGACCAAGCTAGTCAGACTTATAGGGCGATAGTTCCCGGGGTTTGTTGTGACTCCACCTTTGTGGAGTGGAATAACCATTGCTGTGTGCCACTCTATGGGCATGTAGCCTGTGGAGAGGCTGAGTTTGAACAGTGTGTTTAGGTGAGAAGTTAGTTCATCTTTGAGCTCATGTAGGACGCAGTCTGGGACACTGTCTGGTCCCATTGATGCTGTGTTTTTGGCTTTGGAGAGGGCTGTTTTAACGTGAGTGTCTGTGATTTCAGGGGCACTACATTCTTCTGGCATGGTTATGGGCCATTTTGGGGGTGAGAGGGGGGTGAAGTTTGCACTGAACCTGTCTGCCAGGATGTTGGTGATATTGGTCAGTTCAGTGTATTTTGTGCCATTCTGCACTAACTCCAAGCAGATCTAAGAATTGCCACTTAGATTCTTGACATTGCTAAAGAATGCTTTGTGGTTATCTTTGGAGCCCTTGGCAATTTTTCTTTCGAAGCTAGCCTTGGATGATTTTATGAGGGATTGTAGTTTCTTGTTGATAGTGATCAGGGATGTCTTCCCTTCTTGGGATTTTACTCTTTCCTGTACTAGTTTCCTCCTTCTATTGTATAGCTTGTTTATGGTAGGGGTCCACCAGACTGGTTTCCTTTTCTTTGAGGAGTGAGTCTTGGTTTTGCTTGGGATAGCATGATCCATGAATTCTTGTAGATGCCCATAGAGTGCATTAGTAAAGGATTTTGCAGCTTGGGCAGCATTATCCTTTAGCATGGGGGCTTTGAAACTTTCCACCTCAGTTTTAAGTAACCTGAAGTTTGCTTTTGAAAAGTTTTTCACAGTGGTTTCTTTGAGCTGGGGTAGGGGTGCAATGTAGATATCCAGAGTGATTAGTTTATGGTCAGATCTAATGAGTGAGGGGTTGACCTCTGGTGTGGAACAATGGTCGCCCATGCTGATGATGACCAGGTCCAATATGTTGTCACCTCTGGTGGGGGTGTTGACTAGTTGATCCAGGGCATTTGAGTTTATAAATTCTAGGAAATGTTGGGCAAGTATCATTTACTTAGCTTTGTGTGGCAAATGTGATGCATTTTATATAGGAAAAACCAAAAGAAAATTAAAATTGAGAATGTTTAAACACAGGTATGATATAAAAAGATGAATATAAACAATGCTTTATACAAACACACTATCAATTGCACAAGAGCAGATTTTTATTTTTTTTGTTATTGAGACGCTGCCTATTGACCCTAGAGGTGGCCCTTGGGAGACATGTCTCGAATACAGAGAATTGTACTGGCAGCTAGTGCTTGAAGCTAACAAACACCCTGGTTTAAATGACATGGTCTCATTGAAGCCTATTTTAAAGCTGAGGGTAGCTAAACTTTGAAAATGGTGAGTACTTTTATTTAAACATACCTTTATACTTTTTTTAGTTTTATCCAGCAGATGGTGCTGTTTTAAACAATAATTTATGTAACTGTATATGACTTTTAAGACATTCATTTTTATGGGCAATATTTATATTATTTTTTAACATGCATTTTATATACTTTTATGCGTATTTCACATTTTTACTTGTACTCAGTGTCTTCTGTTTTATTATTCATTGTGCATTCACAACTGAGGTTTTTAAGTGTTTTCAGCAAGGTTTTTCATCTACTGCATTTTATTCTCATGCACTCAACAATGTTGTAGTGTGACTTTAAATTTTGAATTTTTTGTTAATTGATTAATCAAGGACTATATAAAAATGGTGGTAGAAGTTGGTATGCTCATCTGATGAAGTTGTACTGACAAAAATGTGGTGATTTAGTTAAGGTGTTTGTTTTGTTTGTGTTCTCACAGTTTGTACCTAATAAAGTTAGTGTTTTTTATACGGGGAACCTTCTAGTGCCTTATTTTTTGGTTATTGGTTCACATTTAGGCACTTTTTTCACTTTTTTCATTTATATATATATATATATATATATATATATATATATATATATATATATACATACATACACACACACACACAAACATGCATATACATATGTATAGTATACGATCTTCTGTGTTCAACCAAAATGCTTTAGACATGATAGTATGTACATTCCTGCATGCAACAGATTATGTCATTTACATATATGCTTTAAACATTTGCAGTGTAGGATTACGGTCTATAGTAAATTAGTGAACACTTAAATAAGCGAACGGTGATTTATCGACCCCATGTAAGCGAAAGCTTACAATCACGAACACTCAAAACAGTGATTTTTTTTTTCCCAGGGAAAAAAAATCACTGTTCCACAAAAAACTGGCAAAATACACGAAGTAGGGACCAAGATGAAATAATTCTGAGTTTAACCGTGCAATTAGCTAGTGCACGTCGGAACAAAATTAATAGAAAACACAGAAATAATTCAAGCTGTAATAGTAGGATAAATAAATAGTTGACAAATAAAGTCCGTGGCAGATGAGCGCTTTAATGACAAGGATACAGTGGTCATTAACAACAAGTGTAATCATGTACAGTAAAATAACATCTCATGTAACAAGTACCTGGTAAACTTGCCTTTGGGGAATTTTTTTATTTTAACCCCGTAACGCTTGACATGAATAAATATGTCAAAAAACTATTAAAAAGTGCTCATACCTACACTTCTCCTTTTAATCTACTTTCCCTGGATCCCCGCCAAGCCAAGTTCGATCTATTGGCATGCAGTGCTCTTTAACAGAACCGGGCAACCTCGGGATGAGTGTTATTTTCAAAATATACAGAAAGTATGTTTTATCCTCTAGACAAAATTAATTGCTAGCCCTTCTTTAATTTCTATTTTTAAGTAAAGCACTCTGTCATGGACATTAGCTTGCCCCCTCCCCATACTGTACTTCCTAACAGCAGTCTCCCTTTGCAAGCTGTTTCAACTATTTGAAAGCCCTGCTGTTTTTCTAGTATTACTAAACCCTTTCTCCTACAAACTGTGATCTTTCTAAATCCCACATACTATACTGTACTTCCTAACAGCAGTCTCCCTTTGCAAGCTGTTTCAACTATTTGAAAGCCCTGCTGTTTTCCTAGTATTACTAAACCCTTTCTCTTACAAATTGTGGTCATTCTAAATCCCACATACTCCTGGTTACAAGTGTGTTTTATTTCAAATGAAATGTATGCAAATCAAGTAAGTCCAAAGTACTTACTGTTTTTCCTGATTGTTTCAGGACATTAGCTGCCCCCCCCCCCCCATTCTGTACTTAACACAGCATATAAAGACAGACTACAGTTAGAACTATTTGCATGCGCTGCTGTTTTCCTACTTCTACTAAACCCTTTCTCTTATAAATTCTTGTCTTCCTAATTTCCACAGAACTCCTTGGTAAATTTGGTTTATTTTATTTCAGTAAGAAAGGTATGCAAAACAAGCAAGTCAGAGTACCTACTGCCTTTTCTTATTGTTTCCTGACTGAAAGGAAACTATGACTAACTACTCCACTGTTGTAAGTGCAAATATAGCTTAAAGCCTATCTAAATTTATTTACCTTACGTCCTCACTGAAGTAGAGGTTCTCTGTCACCAGCGATGACTAACTACTCCACTGTTGTAAGTGCAAATATAGCTTAAGGCCTTTCTATATTCATTTACCTTATTGCCTCACTGAAGTAGAGGTTCCCTGTCACCAGTGTGAGCACAGTACCTTTAAAACCCTGATGTCCTATACTGATCCTGCTCCCCAAACTACATTCTGAGATCTCACTACCCCAATAAAATACTATATAACTAACTTCCTGCAATTAAACAGAATAATTTCCAATATCTTTAAGAAATCCTGAGCTAATCTGGCCAAGGGCTGACTGATAGTTTTTTCACATTCAGCAGTTGCTCAGTAGGCCCCGCTCTGTTCGCCCTTGCTATACTCGGGCTCACTTCGCTCCCCTTCCACCCCCATATCATTTCCTTTATACTTATCCACCTTAACCACACCCTTTTCAGCTCCTCCCCTACATCCTCCCAACTACTTCCTTACTGACATACCTCTTCCCCTATAGTACCTTCATATATCTCAACTTTCCCACTTTCTACACATACTCTACCTTCAAACCATGCATTTCAAACCTCAAGCATTACTCCTGATACCTATACTTTACTTCTTATATCGCCTCACATTCTATCACATACATCTACCCCCACCCCACTTCTACCCAACAAACAGTACTCTACATCCAAATATCAAACCCGAGACTCCTCTGCAAACCAGTCCTTCTAACCCAAACTATGCCACTCCCCTTTCTAAAATAAAACTATCTCCCTCCCTCCCAACCACATCAAAGCAGAAAAAGAATGTCTCCCATTTTAAACACTTGCTCTACTTCAAACCACTACTTCTATCAGGAGACATCCGTCCTAACCCAGGCCCCTCCCAACCTACCATAAATAATAATACTCTTGTACAAACATCTACTAACCTCACCCCCTTAAAAAAGGAAGTATCTTTCTGCTCTATCAACCTCAGGAGTGTAGTAAATAAAGTACAGGACTGCCATGCCTGGTTAGCTAACTATACCCTTGACATAGTCACCCTAATCGAAACCTGTCTGAAACCATATAATAAAGATAGTGAAATTACCCCACCTGGCTATAACATCCTATGACTTGATAGACAAAAGAAAAGAGGAGGAGGGGTAGCCATACTCTTCCGTGACCACCTCTCAATAACTACCCCAAGCCTTCCTCTACCCCCTTTTTCCTACAGCTGAACTCCTACTTACCAATATTAAACTTAACAGCTTTACCACCATAAGTGTTGCAGCAATCTAAATCCCCCCTGGTGATAATCGTAGTATATTGGAGAACATCCTACACCACCTCTCACAGACCATCCTTAATGAAACCATCATTCTAGGGGACGTAAATATAGATTGGCTTACAATTCAAACTCCCCATACTACCTCTTGTATCAACCTACATTGATTTGAGCAACTAATCACTTCCCCTACCCATATCAGCAAGTCACACCTGCCACAGTCTCTCCTGGACTGGATTTTGGTGTCTCATCCCTAGAATTACCACAACCCTCACACTCTACCAAATTCCCTTAGTGACCACTGCCCTATCGTAGTAAATAGACACACTCCCCATTTCACCAGACTTTTCAGGTTTATCACTTCCCGCAAAACCTCATCCTTTAGTCCAGACTCTTTTATAGACTAACTCTTTAATATTAACTGGTCCCATCTCACTACACTCCCCTTAGATGAGGTTGTCCACTATTTCAACTCTACCTTTCTAAACATCCTCAACTCCCTAGGTCCCCTCCATACTATCAGAATCAAAGCAAACACCGCTCCTTGGCTGACCAAACATACTAGAGCCTTGATGAAAAGATGTGACAAGATATGGAAATTATGGACCAAAACTAACCCCTTCTCTCCTACAGACTTGCAAAAAAAAAATAACAAAGACAGGATCAACTTCTATGCAAACCCTCCCACTACCTAAAATCTGACCCTAAAAAATTCTGGAACTCAATCAATCATATACTGCATCTAGGAAACCCTTCCCCTCCCAACCCATGCCCAAATAAAACTTTTGAAGAAACTGCCACTGAATTTAACAAACATTTTATTAATTCAATAACTACCATAATTAATGACCTATCCACTAGTAAAAATATTAAAAATCCCACTTTCTCATCTTCTCCTCCTTTTCCTTCTAACTCTTTCTCTCTTACATCTGTCTCAACTAAATATATTAAATCTCTACTCTCTAAACTCAAACCCTGCTCCCTCTCAGCTGATAACTTACCCTCTTACTTCCTACATATAGGTGCCGAACCCCTAGTCTATCCAGTATCCATCCTGAACAACCGATCTGTCTCTGAATCATATGCTCCATCAATATGAAAAACTGTCTACACATTACCCATACATAAAGGAGGTAATTGTTCTGATATATCAAACGTCAGACCAATTTCTATACTGTCTCCCCTCTCCAAGATTCTTGAGAAATGCATTCACAAGCAGATAATACAATACCTTCTCCAACAGAACCTTCTAACACACACAACATGGATTTTGTCCCAAACACAGCACTACAACTGCACTAATATCCTTTATTAATACTGTATCACTGGCCTGTGACAATAATAAACTAGTCTCATGTCTGTTCTTCGACCTGTCCAAAGCCTTTGACACTTTCTCGCATCCCACCACATCCTGGTTTTCCAGCTACCTCTCTAACCACCAGCAAGCTGCTAAATGGCACTCTGTTCTTTCTCCCCCCTAAGCATCCCAATGGGTGTCCCTCAAGAATCCATACTGGGGCCACTGCTCTTCAATATTTTCACCAACCTACTTTGCACTTCTTGCCCCAACTCCGAACTTGTACAAAATGCTGATGATTCTACTGTCATCACCATTGCTGACAATCCATCTGACCTCCACTCTACTACCCAAGCATCATTCAGCACCATAGAGGCATGGCTTTGTGACAACAAATTAATTCTCAACCCTAAGAAAACTAAGTTCCTACTCTTCCTCCCAAAAAAACTCATCAATCTCAAAACAACATTTTCCATTCTATCTAGCAATAACACTGTCATCACCTCTGATCCTAGCACTAAACTGCTAGGAGTCATAGGTTCATAGGTTCAAAGGTAGGTACTAGGCTATTGGCCCTAGGGCCTATATAAGCCTAGCCAAAAAATGTACCCTGGCTTTCGCCACCCAAGAAAATTATTTTCCTGTGCCCCTGTCGAGCAGAGCCACAGAAGTAATCCCCGGGGTGAATTTCCCATTTCCCATCCAATCATCAAGATTTTTCTTGAAGAGTGCTAATGAGGAGCTCTGTTTGACATAGATAGGTAGTCTGTTCCAGAGTATGGGAAGTCTATGGGACAGCAATCTATCTCTCCAGCATGTTCTGTTTATTGTGGTGACAAGGTTTAGGTCCCTAGAGCGTGTAGCTCGGAGGGATTGGGATTTCTTTAAGTGGAGCATGTCCAACAGCTCTGGGTTTGACATAGCTTTGTATGTTAGGCAGAGATCACCCCTGAGCAGGCGATATGCGATGGAGTAAAGCTGTAGTTTTTTGAGACAGTCTGCATAGGGCATCTGTTTGAGGCCAGTAATCCTTTGTGAGGTATTTCTGTGGTCTTTCCAGTTGTTGTAGATGTCTTGTGAGGTACATACCAAAAGAGGCATTGTACTCTATAATGGGTCTAATGAGTGATGAGTAGAGGGGAACAATGACCTCTTTTTTTTCTGGATGAGAATCCTTTTGTGATTAGATGAGCCACGTAGAAGGATTTCCTGACCACTGTGGCAATGTGATTATCAAAGGAGAGACTACTGTCCACCTGTGTCCCAAGGTCTCTTATCACATTTTCAGCATTAAGTAGACTACCAGCTATGTGGTAGTTCATGGGTACAGAGTTTTTACCAAAGGGGATGACAATACACTTTTTGGCATTGAGCTTCAGGCCATGGCTTTGACACCAGGTATCTGTCTCAGTGAGGCCCTTTTGTAGTTTGTCCACATTATTAGGAGTTTCGATTATGGCTCCTAGTTTGCAGTCATCTGCAGACTTTGTTAGCCAAAGATCTTCTGTGTTAGCCTGCATTTCAGAGAAGTAGATACCAAACAGGAGAGGACCCAGGACTGAACCCTGTGGTAATCCACTTGTCACTGGTCTGAAGTCGGATTTGGAATCCGCTACTTTCACAGTGTGGGTTCTGTCCGTGAGCCAGTTGGCAACACATCTTGTGACATAGGGATTTATACCTAGTTTAGTGAGCTTATCCATAATTCCAGAGTGGGGGATGGTGTTGAAAGCCTTGGCAAGATCTAGATAAGCTGTGTGAACCATTTTACCCTCATCTATGGCTTTGGTGACTGCTTCAAAGAAGTTAAGTCAGGTTTAGGAGACATGATCTGCCTTTTACAAATCCAAACTGGGTAGGGTCCAGAGTTTGGAGATTACCAATATCTGTGTTTATGAGTTCCATGATGATATGTTCCATGGCCTTGCAGACCAGGCTCATCAGGCTAATGGGGCGGTAGTTCCTGGGGTCCGTCATGGCTCCACCTTTGTGGAGTGGGATAACCGTCATGGTGCACCATTCAGTGGGTACAAAGCCTGAGGTGAGGCTATGATTGAACACGGTACTTAGGTAGGGTGCCAGTTCATTCTGTAGTTTGTGTAGAATGCAGCCTGGGATATTGTCAGGTCCCATGGACGCTGTGTTCTTGGCTTTGGAGAGTGTGTTTTTTACCTGTGCAGCCATGATTATAGGAACTTTGCATTCTTCCGGTATAGAGATGGGCTCTTTAGGGGGTGAGAGGGGGGGTAAAGTTAGCACTGAACCTATCTGCTAGGATGCTGGCAATATCAGTTGGTTCTGTATATTTAGCACCATTGTGCTGTAACTCAGAGCAGATCTGAGTGTTCCCATTGAGATTCTTGACATAGCTATAGAATGCTTTGTGGTTGTCTTTAGAGTCAGTGGCAATTTCGTTTTCGTAATTAGCTTTGGAGGATTTTATGAGGGATCTTAGCTTTTTACTGAGGTTGACCAGGGAGTTCCTCCAGTCATGGGATTTTACTCTTTTTTGCAACAGTTTCTTTCTTCTGTTGTAGAGTTTGTTTATGGCAGAGGACCACCAGATTGGCTTCATTTTTTGGAGGATAACATCTTGGTTCTGTTAGGGATAGCATGATCCATGCACTCGTGTAAGTGCTTATAAAGTGCATTTGTGTAGGATTCAGCAGTCATACCTCTATTGTCCATCTGCATGGGTGTCGTGAAGTTTGCCACTTCTGTCTTAAGAAGTGTGAAGTTGGCTTTCGAGAAGTTTTTTACGATGGTTTCCCTAATTGGGGGTGGGGGTGGGATGTGGATGTCTAGGCTGATTAGCTTGTGGTCGGATATGACCAACGAGGAATTGACCTCTGGTGTGGAACATTGGTTTCCCATGTTGGTAATGATCAGGTCTAGGATATTGCTGCCCCTGGTGGGGGTGTGAATAAGTTGATCCAAGGCATTGGAATTTATGAATTCTAGAAAACGTTGAGCAAAAGAGTTGGTACATGAGTAGTTTTCCCAGTTAATGGTGGGGTAGTTGAAATCGCCCATTATTAGGGTGTTGGGTTGTACCTTAATACTTTCCAGTATATCAAGAAATGAGGAGTGGGAATCCTGGGGCATTGTGGGGGTGTGTGTAGCAAGCTGCAATTAGGATTGTGGTCTTGCCCAGAGTTAGTTGCACTTGGATAATCTCAGATGCATTATGCTGTGCAACTAGCCTGGAGGTGTGGATATCCTTAATGAATATGGACACGCCTCTGCCTTTAGTGCTTCGGTCTGGGTTAGGTGGCCGAAAGGTGTGGTATGAATTGTAGCCTGGTAATACAGGGGTGCTCTCTGGAGCTTGGAACCAGGTCTCTGTCACTGCACAGCTGTCAATGTTCTCCATTTTAAGGAGTGCCTCGAGTGAGTGCATTTTGAGGTTTAGACTTCTTGCATTGAGTAGCATTACCCTCAGATTTTGCTTGCTTGTACCTGTTATGGTGGTGACTTTGTCATATGAACTTTGCCTAAAAAAGGCACTATAGGGGTGGCAAGAGCATTAGCCAGTATCCAGAATCCTAAGGGCGACAGGTGCAGGCCATCTATGGTCTGTCGATCATGTTGTCCCAGGCAGACAAATACTGGATCCCCTTAGAATGACACCAGAAGCTTAGCCAATTGTTGAAGCCAGTCATTTTGTCCTTGTACTGTGGTATCATTCTGGGTGATGACAGGATGCTACTCAGGGTTAGGGTCATACCTGCCTGGGATACAAGATCGGAGAGCTCCTCCATGTCTCTTTTCATGTAGTCCAGAGAGGTACATCTCAGGTCATTCACACCAACATGGACAATGACAGTGTCATATCTGTACTTATTGTGGAGTGACCTGAGTGCATGCATTATGTTCCGGATCCTTCAGACCAATGACAAGTGGATTACCACAGGCAGCTCACAGTAACTTTTTCCTTTTTTTGTCTAGTGAGTGGAACATCAGTGTGCCTGACTATAGAGTCACCTATGACTAGAGTGTTGGGTATGTTGTTATGCCTTATGGGTTGTGGTTGAGTGGCACACTGAGTTTGTGGACTATGTGTCATTTGGGTTGTGTTGGGGGGTGGAGTTTGCTTGCGTTTATGCTTTGGATGTCCCTGATGCTTGGGCAGGTTTTTATTGAGAGCCTCCGCGAATGTAGGTGTGTGTTTTGTGTTTCTGTGTGTGAGTTTTGGTGGTGTAGGTTTTGAGGGACTATGTGATGAGCGTGGTGTGGTGCAAGTGTTTACCTTCTCCTCTTGACTGTCTAGTCCAGTCTTGGGTGAAGAGAGCTTTGCTTCCAGTTTGGCTATATAAGTGCATCTCTCACAGGTTGTAGTGTTGGGTGGCAGGAGGAGACGGTTGTCTGTGTACATGAGGCAATTGCTGCATTGCCCCAAGATGCCCAGATTCATCAGGTAGACAGGAGAAATCACTGGGAGCTGCCCCTTAGACATTCCTGGATAGGTGCTTATTTATTAAGTACTAAAAACTGCTTTCCTCTAGACAAGTGAGGAAAGTTGAGTGCTGTAGTAATTTGCAGTTTATGTAGTGCTTACAATGAGTTCTGAACAAGTGCTGAGTTCAAAGAAACAGATTTGAGTGCTGAAACTAGAAAACTGGCTAGTTATAAGAAATAAAACTAAGCTAGAAAGCTTCCCTCCAACACAAAAGGGCTTGGGGGCTCAGAAGCCTACAAACAGTCTAGACCACTTAACAGGAAAGGCAGGAAACAAGCTTAAAATTTTATTTTTTTGTTCTCTTTCCCAGATGCTCTCTTTGTACACAGTAGGAGTGCCTGAAATCAGAATATGATCTCACTGCACTCAGTTGAATGAGCAAATGAGATGGGCCCAGAAGAAGTATCCAAATACAAATTTACAAGATGGGCGGGCAGCTTCAAAGCCACTATGATTAACACCAAAACAGAAACAGGGAGGGTGGATGGGAAAACTAACTGAAGAACAGAGTCAAAACTTCCAATTCAGTTAATATTCATGCAACACAATTAAATCAATTTACATACTGTATTATTTGAAAAAAGTGCAGATAAAAAGGTACTTTATTCTCTTATACGTCCAGTTGAATACAGTTAGATCTTAGCTGGCCAAAGCTGAGGTTTTAAGTTTCATAATAGATGATCAGCTTAAATTTGATCTCCAAATCACCACCTCTATCATAAAGACTCACCAGAAGCCCGGACTCCTTTACCAAAAAAAAAGACATTTAACCATTTCAGCCAGAATAACACACTTGCATGCATTTCTTCCTCCCACCCTCATTTATAGCTCTCAAATATACACATATCTTAACACCACACTCATAACCAGACTTGAAACTAAGTTTAATAAAGTAGCCAGATTTGCTGCAAACCAAACCTACAAGTCACACCATTGCCTATCTCTTAAACAATTGCAGTGGCTCAAATTACCTCATTTGCTGCTACTACAGCAACTGTTAATTATCCACTCCATCCTCTATCTACCATCTTTCTGCCCTCCCCTTCAATCAGTTATAACTAAATATTCCCCAACCAGGACACTACGTAGCTCAGACCAAAACTTCCTACAGATCTTTAAGCCCAAAAACAAATCAGGGTGTTTACTCTATAACTATAACCCTGCTACAACTTGGAACCAACTGCCCCTAGAAATTAGGTCCCTTGACCAAACAAAACATTTCAAACTAGCCACTTAGGAATACCTAATAAATAAATGGTCTTGCCATTGTAGTCATCCTCCCTGAAACTACCAAATCCTAGCTTCTGTCTCTCATCCCTCCTTTCTCTTCCACTGTCTGTCTTAATATCCGTCTACCTCTCTGTCTCATTGCTTAACCTCTACATTACCTTACTACTCCATCTGTACCTCTACATTACCTTACTACTCCATCTGTCCCTGTACTGTATATAACTACTTATAAATAATGAACACTGTTTTCCCTACATTGACATTGTACCTAAGTTTTTGTTATAAAAATTCTGACATTGCACTCTACTGCTTTTCTGTATGATTTGTTGTAAATGCTTTTTGCAGTTTGATCTCTAACATTTGTACCCAACTGTTTTCTGAAAAAAATTTACTGTAAAATGTTATTTCTCTAACTAATTGTTTTAGCTGCCAATGCAGTTTTCTTGCTGACTGTATGTAAAATTGTAATACTGATTGCAGAGCTTTTCTCCTCGGGTCTTCACTGAAAATGAGTTAATGCTCAGCTGGACTAACCCGGTTAACAAATGTAAAATAAATAAATAAACTGTATCAGAAAACACTGTCAGTAAATACAGGGAAACTCCTTGTTTCTACCACTTGTTAATGTTTCAGCAAAGAAAATGTTTAATATCTTTACTGATTCTTTATTCGTTATTATTTTAATTTTCTTTGCTGAAACATTAACAAGTGGTGGAAACAAAGACAATTTCCCTGTATTTACTAACAGTGTTTTCTGATACAGTTTTTTAACACTTTTTTAACACTAATCACTGTCACCCACACTGTGCTACATAATATAGCTGTCTAGGAAATCCTGTATAAGAGTGTTGTAAGTCACGAAAGGTTGAAGAGGGCAATAGTCTACATTTGTCCCAGTTCACCTGCATGTGGTCAAGACATGGCCAGAGTCTGTGCAAAAAGAGATGGACAGGTATGTGCATAACATCAGCCTGGAATCTGGGAGTATGTGTAGAAACGGTTAGTGTTAACAAACAATTCCTCCACAGGTATACCAGGTAAGAGGTGTATACTGCAGGTATAACTAGTTCATGTATATAGTTGTTGACAGCCATATCACTGTCCAAACTAAGACAATTGTGTAGTGTAGTAATACTTGTAAGGTACAGATAGCAGCACCGACTAGGAAAGTAATGGGAACTATAGGAATATACTAGTTGTTAATTGACATCTTTCTCTCCCCCCACCATATCTCCAACAATACACTAAATACCCACCTCAACTGGTACGTGATGACTTCACTGCAATGTTGGGACATATGTCCTATTGTTTGATAATTATTTAAATCTGTTTCTATGCATGTGCTATGTTGAAATACTCCAACATTTGTGGCATGGTGCCATCAATGTACCTGCATGCTGTTGTTATTACCACTATGGTCCCATATATGCATGTGTTCTGTTTGCTATGCAACTGTTCCATATCTGGTATCTGGGTTAATGGGAATATCTTTGCATGCTGTTATACCTAATCCTGGAATGTGTTCACTATTACTAACTCACATATGTTGATAAACCATAAACACCATAGCACGAATGGGAATGTGGGTCCCAATGTATCCACCTGTCCCACCTCAGCTGGCCGTGGCACGGGGCACCAACACGTCTGAGGCCCAACCTGAGACCTCCTTGTCCATTGGTCCTGTACCACCACCTTTTGGTGGAACCACCTCAGAGGATGGGGCTCGTCCCCCCTGGGAGTGGGTGTGGACAGGAACATGTCATCCATCACCAGGTCCAGGTCGTGGTACATAGTGAGCTCAATCAGCAGTTTGGAGATTTGCTACTCCAGCTCGAGGGCTGCCTGTCATGACTAGAGGGTTGGCCTGTCTCTACGACTCAGCCCCCAGCACAGCCACCTTTGCGGCTGTAAAGGTGCAGTGGTGACTGCCCATGGGCAGGGATCCCAGTCCCACTGTTTCCACTAGGGGGCTCATGGGCTTCAGATTTCCCAACACCACTCCCCATCAAGGTGTTTATCCCCCAATATGTGTCATATACTGCCCCTGCATGCGTCTTGTCTTGTCTGTTAACCTACCCAACCTACCTCCCCAAATATACCTACTATCTCTCCCCAACATCCCGCTCTCACCTGAAAAAAAAAGGCAATCTGCCCCCCCCAAAAAAAATATTGCCCTATACATAGCTGTCCATTTTGCATATGTGTCCACTGGACACATGTAATCTGGTCTAATTGGCATCACAACATATTATTGTTGTCCTCACCCCTCTCTCAGGGGTTTGAGTGTCCAAATCTACCTCCAAATTCAGTGTATATTCACAGCTGTTGCTGTAGAAGAAACGGGCAGCTATGGATCTTACCTACACCCTCCTACACATCCCTAGCTATTTTCCCTATTGTCTTTCTCTCTTTGTGCCCGTTTTTCACCACTTTCCTATCAACCCTTTTTTCTTTTCTTTTAAAGAAATTAGCGTGGGGGTAAGTGGGAGTAAGCACTTTTAAGCATGAGTAAGCAGGTTTAAGCATGTTTGTGCAGGGGTGAGCAATGTTTACACAGGTTGAGCAATTTAGAAGCTAACTGAGTTTAAAAAACAGTAACCAGAAGTAAGCAGTGCTTACCTCTGTGCAACTCCGCTTACAACTCCTTAAAAGTGCCTTCATCACTCTGTATCCAACTGCCCTTGTTCTGCCCAGCAACAAAATACACAACCTTTGCAAGGCTCAAACCCAGGACCCTGCACACTATAACCAAAGGGATTTACCACTAAGCCATGTCAGATATACATAACCCTGATATTTTCACAAACATATCATCCAGCCCAGTCATTCAACAGTACAGGAAAGGTATTTAAACATGTAGATGTATGTGTGTGTGTGTATATATATATATATATATATATATATATATATATATATATATATATATATATTTATATCTAAATAGATATAACATATCTATATATGTAGATTATACATATATATATATATATATATATATATATATATATATATATATACATATATATGTGCACACACATATATACATACATCTGTAAATATATATATATATATATATATATATATATATATATATATATATATATATATATATATATACGCATAAATATATATCTATATAGGTATATACAGACATATATCTATAGATATAAAAAAGAACATAACAAAAACATATATGTCCACATGCACCATTAATGGGGGTGAGGGGGCCCAAACAACATATGTCTTGTACGTATAGATATCCCCCCCTCCACAGCCAAACACGTCTGTCCTGCAATTCAGTACCAACTGTTGCAAATCCCATAACCTGGACCTGATACAACATGGGCATAAGATGTTAACAGTACTCCATCCCACCTGTATGATGCCAGGCTGGTATCAGTAACATATCATGCAGTACAGTCACATATATGCAGATACATATATATATATATATATATATATATATATATATATATATATATATATATATGTAACTACACATACACACACAGAGATATGTATAGGAAGATACATATGTAGAAGGTGTACACAATACGGAACAGCCACTATGCCTACAGTTGCCACCTTACCAACTGGACACTGTATGAGCCACCCATATAAATGACAATTGTTGCCTGCAACATATACCCACAGAAAGGTCAAAGGATATAACACCACACGCAGGTTTGCCTATATGGGAAAGCTTTATTTGTGTACTATTACAGTTGTATATGCCATGTCATATAGCTGTTTAGACTCTGATATACATATAGAATAATGCAACTGTAAAACAGTTACATTAATACATTAGTCTGGAAAGTTTTACATATGTTGCTGTCCAGGCCGAGGCCTTCAAGTAGTGCAATAGTAAAGACAGACTGTGCCACAGGATAACAATTAATCAATAGTAAGTAATGCAGATGTATAGCCCTGCAGCCACTATATACACTCTGTACACAATCCCTAGGGGGTAAAGTCCTCAGTTGACACAATGGGATATATCTGTTACATAACAAGGCATAATGGACACCATCACAATTACACTGGCAAACAGAACAGTCTGTATGGCAGGAAGCAGTAGGCCTGCATTTACCCAAAGTGAATTGTATGGTAATGTACATCCAGATATCTTAAGGCAGCTTACCCCTGATACCCCCATATGTTGTAACAGCCTAGGTTAGTTATGGTGCATCCCCCTCATAGACTGAATAATACAGGGGACATATACCACTGTTACATACACTGGCCTCTGGGGTGCATAAAGGCACACATGCATTGTGTAGATGAAGCCCACACATATATGGACCCAACCCCACAATATGTGTGGGGGCCACAACAGCAGTGGACTGATGGCAGGAATGGCAGCATGGCATGCTCATAGCCCACTACATAACAACTCCTGACAGCATGCCATATGTACAAAGCCTGGTATGTAGGTGGAGGATAGAGGCTGGAACACAGACCCATATGTGAAATACTGTTGTCATGCACTAAGCAAGTCACCGGTGTTACAGGATATTCTGCAACATACCTTTAGTCAGGACTATGAAGTTAGAAACAGAAATGGATGTAGCCATGTACTGATAGCACTCAACACACACACTGCCAGTGATATATCTGACACAAGACCTGTGTGGTGGACAGACAGAACATAATAGGCACACCTCTGGCCATCAAGTGGATAGGTCCACAGTTGAGAGCTATGCAGACAGACTGTTTTCCAAGTTAAACTAGTATGTACACACAAACCCTGTAACACTGGTGCTGTACAATGCATACAACAACACTACTCACACTCTGCCTGTAGTTCTGGAACCTCCTACAAATATGTAGCTGGCCTGAGTGTGCAAATTCTCTTGTAAGAGGTATTGCTACCTGCTGTCTGTAACACTGCTGCCCACACAAAGGAAGGATGTCCACAATACAGGAAAGTTAAAGGGACCACGC
This sequence comes from Protopterus annectens, assembly GCF_019279795.1. Taxonomy (NCBI): domain Eukaryota; kingdom Metazoa; phylum Chordata; order Ceratodontiformes; family Protopteridae; genus Protopterus; species Protopterus annectens. Next base: position 614,965,975 of record NC_056751.1, on the reverse strand, counting down.
CCACATGATGTAGGAATTTATAGCAGTGGGTTGTCATAACAGTGGTAATTGAAAGTACTACACAGCATGCTGCATGCAGGTAGCAAGTGGAGGACACTGACTGGTGCAGAGGCCATCACCTGATCATGCGCATAACCTACAAAAGCCATGCTGCAATCTATTCAAAGCAGCTCATTCCATTTACTGGAGATAGACC
>NC_056751.1:614898279-614960779 GCF_019279795.1 Protopterus annectens | reverse complement strand
TTAATATATGTGGTGATCTGGTCCCATGGCAGACCAAGGAAGGGTGCGTCATATCAATAAGGGTGTGTACACTCCCCATAACCACAGTACTGCTGTAGTACACATAACAATAGGTGCAACAAACCATCATGATAAGGGTGTCCACACATATGCACACACGGAGTGTATGCATCATGGTCAGCATCCGCACACCTAACACATTCCGTAGACACTGCATGTGAAAGTACAGAATATATGTCACATATCGGGCTCATGTACTTTTAATATATGTGGTGATCTGGTCCCATGGCAGACCAAGGAAGGGTGTGTCATATCAATAAGGGTGTGTACACTCCCCATAACCACAGTATGCTCTGACGGCTGTCAGTGTAATAGTATTGGATTGGTCATACATGGTCTGCTGATGTTGAGAGCTGTAAATCAGACATCAGGCATTCATAAATTATATCTGTCCACATATCATTCCAGGTATGTGTTGCAGGAAAACATAGGGGCTGTGAGCATTAAAGCTGACATAATACTATACATTCAGCAATGGGTTGTACACCTGTGAAGTGTGGTGCACCGTACATGGCAGGGTACAGAACAGGTGCACAGCAATACTGTGTGCATGGGTGCAGTGGTATCCAGGGGAAGGGGCATCACCTAGTAACATAGCACATGCATTACACATGTATACTGTTGCTAGCATGGCTGCACTGCATGCTGTTGTATACCATATGTTATGCATGTTGACAGATGGGTAATAGGAGGACTGTTTGTACTATCATTGTGCAACCTCACCTGTATGTATGTGTGCATCCTGGTGGGTGGTTAGTTTGTCTGTAGGGTCACTCTGGTGAAGTGGAGGGAGGTTGGTGCATGTAGGATGTGTGTGTGCATGTGTGTGTGTGTTTGTGCAGGTGTCCATGTATGCACATGTGTGACTGTGAGTTTGTTCATACAGCAGTACCTCCCTTTGGGATCATGCAGTACATGGACATGGACTGCCACATGACACACCAGGAATACTTGTCATGCATGTAATCACAGGACAGCTGATAGTATAATATGGTCTGTAGCATGGAACAGGCAATGAGAGGGAAGGTAGACACCAGGTATACCATTAATATCACATTCAGCAGAGAGGTTACCGACAACACACATATGCAGCACTACAGATGCATTGGGGAATTACTAGACAACACCAGAGAGTGTATCCATATATTACAGTTGTCACATGATAGGCTGATTGAGTAGCATATCTGGCATGTACTGAGCAATACATACACATGACACTCAAGTGCATGATATTATGGAGTGAACATAGTAGCCCCTCACATATATGGGGCCATGTCCATGCTGTCCAGACAAACACAGGGTGAACACTGAATGACAGCAGTGAGGCCATTTAAAACCACTCCACTCAGGTCAGAGAGGTAATGGAGTAACAGGTCCTGTGTTGTGATCACTTGTCTAGGCATTTAGAGGAATGATACATTAATGAGTGGTATCAATGAGTGTATGTTACCAAGTGTGATGCAGGATGGAGAAGGAGAATGCATGGGAATACATGTGGGAATGTCTGTAAAGTCATGGACAGGGAGGTATTAAGGTGGTGTGTGTGTGTGTGTGTGTGTGTGTGTGTGTGTGTGTGTGTGTGTGTGTGTGTGTGTGTACTGTTATGCAATGCTGTACAGTTCTTAAAGTGCTTTTATTGTTTTCCCCCACAGGTGGTGAGGTGGGTCAGGGTCTCTCCTGCATGCAGTCTGATGTTGGTGACCATACAGACACCAAAGATGATGATAGTACTGTTGAGGCACAGGTAGGGTTGTCAGGGGCAGAAACAAAACCATCATTTGACATCCCCTTTTAGCCACCCCAACCCCGCGCACAGTTTCAGTGCCTATACATACCCCATCATCAGTGGCCATAGTGGAGGGACATCTGGTGTTTGGTGACAATGCACAGGAGAGTGTGGTAACCATGCCTACTGTGTCTGATTGCAGCAGGTGTAGCCGGATGTCCGGCAGTGCACCACATATGCAGATATCCCAGGGGGCTCGTGGTAGGGCCGCTGGTCATCATGCCCCTGGCAGACGTGACACAACTGGTATCAGCAGGTGCATGTTTGAGGCTGTCAGACAGGGCCTGAGTTTGCAGAGGGCTGCTCTCACATCTGCAAGCGACAACTTCCGTGAGCTGTCTGGTGCCATCCATGCATATACTGAGCTCATGGATAGACGGTCTGGTGAGATGATGGCCCTCCTCGACTGTGGTTTGTCCTTGCTTGAACAATTGATGGGAATGCGGTGATGGCCACGTGGACATAGGCAGGCCAGCAATGCTAACAGCTGGCAGTCAACATGGACGTGCTACAACACCAAGGGGCTCCCGTAGTGGCAGTACCAGCTCCGGCACAGTCAGGGGGGTGCTGTCCACACCACACCACAGCAGGCCATGAGTACATGGTTCTGGCCAGTCCCAGGAGGGACTTGGTTCCGGCAGACAACTGTCATCAGGGGGGAGAGTAGCACATCAAGGCCTGTACCTAGACATGCCCATGGAACCCCTGGCAGGCACAGTCCATGTGTCAATGGCCAGAGGCAGTGAACTGCACACCTTGCTAGGTATGGTTTGTAGCTGTCCATAAACACCTGTGTAAGGCAGCCACATGACAGAACTTTGTGCATGCATACCTACACACTATACGATCACACCTAGGGCAACCCCATACTTACACACACCACATCATCATGCCCAGTTCACCTCATTACACTCCTCACCTACATACATGGTGTCAAATGTATGACCCACCCTCAGCCTCTGGCAAGCCAACAACCCACCCTGTGCATATGATGATACCTGTGCCACATCCCTGTCATCCATACCATCAATGCAGGGACAGGCTAATATGGTTCTGATACACACAGTGTTAGTAACACTGGCTGATTGTGGTCTCTATAATGTTATCCATTTGTGTTGTAGGTGTACATGTGTCAGCACGAGGATGGTTTGCAGTCATATTCCACAACTGAGTATGGCACTGTGGTGACACCATGGCTGTGACATATCTGGGGTACAGCTGAACACATGTCACAGGTTTGTAAACAGTTATTGCCTGTGCCACATGGACAGGTGACCTGCTGGGAGTGTATAATCCACAACCTGATGTAGACCCATCCACATAGACTCACACTCTTACTTGCAACACTGGAACTAGACCCCTACCTAGGTATGTAGTGATACTAAGTGTGTGGCTTTCATTGCACACACCACACAGCATTTAGGGTGAGGTGTGTTCCAGGTGACATGCAGAACATCCTCAGACATGTACAGTATGCTAATAGGGATTTAATGGGTGTATATGGACAATACATAGTGTGACATACCTTCATATACACATTAACAGACACATAACAGGCAGACACATGTCCGAGAGACCTGGGCTTATCACTGCTAACTAACATGACCATGTGTCCAATGTGTTACAGGTAGGCTGCACACAGCACATGCATAACTGGCTTTGATTGTGGTATCAGTTACCTGTATGGTTGATGGTGACAGTGGTAACCATAAAGTGGTACATGGGACATATACCGGGTGTACCTTGGTGTAATGACAGTGCACACAGCACCCACATCCCCCAGTGGATATTGTACTCCCTGAAACTCATGATGACACTCTGACATATCCATCATCACACATTGCCCATGACTGTGATACAACCCATTGTATATCCCAACAGTGGTACTACAGGGATATGCATCTAATGCACATGCCACAGGAATAATAGGTTGTTGCATTGTCATGCCTCACCTATGGGCAGCAACAACACTATCTGTACTACTGTGTGCCAATGGTATTGTAATAGTATGTGGCTCTGTAATTCTGTACGCTACAGATATACGGGCATGCACACATACACACACTTGCCAGAACTCAATGTGTATCCCATGCCTATCAACCCATTTGTGCAACACTGTTGTGCTGGTACTGCAAGGCTCGTGTAGCCAGTATGGACAGGAGCTTAACAGGGTACATGTAATGTCCCATACAGCAACAGCCGCAACTGACTATGGCAATGGGTGTTGTGGTGGTTGTGAAAGCCCTTATAGAATTCCCAAGTACAAGTGTGCTAACATACAGACACTACTATACTCATTAATGCACACTTACACATGTCAGTACTGGGGTGCATAGCTGCAGGTGGTCATTCCTGTGTACCTAGCTATTGTCCATGGAGAGATGGGTTGTGTACAGGATGTATGTGCAGTGGTATCCTGCCACCTGCCATGTGGCAGCAGGCAATCTATTGACAGACACTACTGTGGTGATCCTCAGGGTGAGAGTGACATGCATCAGCCAATCCTCCAGGTGCCTCCTGCACATGGCCACTGAGGTGATCGAGTTGACATGTAAGCAACCTGCATTACAACACATGGTTAGTGTCTGTGATGGAGACCTGTACCCAAGCATGCTCTGTTGACTGTTGTAGTGTAGTGGAGGTACCCATGGCATGTGGTGCATACAGGGTGTTGTCTCTTATATGCACCAGTTCTTACACAGCTGGGCAGACACATCAGTTTCAATCAAGCTTACATTGCGTGCACATATCCCAGCTGGATACCTGCGTTCTGCACATCTGTACAGGGACTGACAGTCATTAGCTTGGCAAGTAGCTATGCAGTAGGATGAATGTGTTGACAGATAAACATTTGTCAACAATATGTATGCCATAACTGCATGTCAGAAGCCCTCACTAACATGGTGTACAGATGGTAGTCTACAGTTACATTCCACATGTTGGATTATTATCCAGTAGGGGATATATACTGTGACCCAGCTCACACACCAGGGATACAACAGGTAGGCCTCAGTGTCCAGCTATACCTGTAGGTGAGCCTGTTGTCAGTACTACATTTAGCACTGTACTCTTGCCTGGGTAAGCACTGTCAACAGTAGTACCACAATGATACACTACATGCCAGTGTGACAGCATGTACCATGGGCTACTACCCCTGTATGTAACACATTCACACAGATAACAGTGCTGTACAGGCCTCATATACGTCTGTATCCCAGACATGACACTCACATCCCTTGCTACTGTAATGACAGTACATAGGTGCATGTATTGTACATAGCATTACATACACTTATTACAAATGTCATTACCCTGCTGTGTTATCAGACTTGATGGTGTGAACTGGTTACCAGGGTTAAGCCATGCTTAGCAGGTATCAACATTGCTGCAGTATAACAGCTAAGCTGATTTGCGCTCTGGTAAGTGAAGCCTACACTGTGTAATTGCCCGTACATTTACCCATAGCTTATTACCGCTTAGCTTCACATAAACCAACACAAATGCGCTTAAAGCTGCTCAGAACTGCCTTAACCACTCTGTATTGTGCAACATGGCCATGTGTACATCACTTCATATATGCAAACATATAGATATGAATATATAGATATGTATATATAGCTATATATGTATGCACATCCCATGTGTACATATATGCCTATTTATGGGATCTATTTCTAATACAAATATAGCCCCAGTTGCTGTGCAATCCTGGCTCTAGCATCTTTGGCTGCTCTCTCTAACCTGAGCATTCTGCACAAGGACTCAGAGTCTAACTATCAAAAGAATAAAGACCCTGTCCAAAAGCCCTGTAGTCTCTACATAGAGCCTCCTATTCCTGTACTTTGCCAGACAAGGGAGAAAGAAACTCTCCAACCTGAGCATTGTGCACAAGGACTCAGAGTCTATCAGAAAAATAAAGACCTTGTCCAAAAGCCGTGCAGTCTCTACATAGAGTCTCCTATTCCTGTACTCTGCCAGACAAGGGAGCAAGAAAGTATGTATCTATACTTTAACTGGCAGCATAGTCTATGTCTGTAATAACACATCTAGGTGGTTTCAAAGTATGCTAGCTAGGAAAGCCAGCAACCACACTACCTCCCTACTCTGTAATCAGTATAACTATCAACTCCATGTAAGAAAGCAGTCTTAACTTTGAATGTTAAAACACTTTCTCCCAGCTTTACCCAGGCTGTAGTATTACTATTGTCCACTAGGGGGCAGACTTATCTTGTCTTGAATTTCAGAAGCCTATTCCTGACTCATAAGAGTACCTTACACCCTTATCCTAAGTCTAAAGTTTGCTCCTTAAATAGCCCATAAAAATCTTCTTTGTTTATAGTCAATCTTTAGTCACCCTCCTATATAACTAACACTATTTCTCTTAACTTTATACCAATCCTCAAGGTAACTTACCTGTTGCAACCAACTCTCATTGATTGTTCCTGTTAGCCTTCTTACTCTTCTATCTCTACCCGCTCCGTTTGCCCTGTGGGCTCACTCCGCTCCCCTACCCTACCCACACTATATCTATATTTATACCTATACACTCCTCCCACTACCCCCAACACCAATCACAACTACCCAATAAACATCATCAACCAGTCATATCCACCTTTAATAGTACACACCCCTCACTAATTAACTCACTCCTCCCACAAATCCCCACTCACATTGCACTACAACCACTCAGCATGTATGCAAACACCATCATCTTTACAATACTAGCTCTAACCTATCACCACACATCTTATCAGATTGCTCTTCCCTACACCATCACCACCCCATCAGAACATGCATCCACCTACTTCCCCCACAACAAACACTATAGCCTACATACAACCTCAAGGAATTACCATCATTACCCAATCCTTTTAGCATCCAAAACACTTATCAAAACAACCAAAAAATCACTTTCCAAACACAAATAGATACACATTATTTCAAAACTATCAAAACTTCTCTACCATATCAGTCACCAACTAAGACTAGCAGGTGACATGCACCCTAATCCAGGCCCAAACCCCTGCACTCACTTCCACTCCTCCCCACCTACATCCAACAACTCAACCTTAATCTCCAGACCAAAGAATAACCTATTCTTAATTAACTTAAATATACGTAGCATTAACAATAAAATGCATTTACTGCATACTCTAATAGACACCTATTCCTCAAACTTACTATCCCTAACTGAAACCTGGTTAAACCCACTACTCCCAACAAAGAATTCCTTCCCCCAGGCTATAATGTACTACGTAATGACAGACTTTCCAAAAAAGGGGTGGGGTAGCATTACTTTATAAAAACAACCTAAATGTTACTAGTATTGACCCCCCAATACTCCCCCAAATGCCCTCAGAACTACTACTAGCCAAACTTGAACTAACTGACAAAAAATCTATAAACATTATAATAGGATACATTCCACCAGGTAAGAACATCTGTACCCTATAAGCCCTTTTACACTGGACAAATCAAAACCTACCCCAAGAAACAATTATCCTAGGGGACATTAACATAGACTGGCATACGTGCTCAAGCTCCACACCCACCAACTCCATAAATGTGTACAGCTTCTCACAAATCATTAAAACCAGTACAAGGCTAGGCAATAATAAAAACAAAGAAAGTCTCCTAGACTGGACCCTAAAAAACAATGCCAGTACTCTCCATCATGCAGATGTCCTACCAGATAACCTCAGCGACCACCAGCCCACCTTCCTACTAAAACTCAAATCCCACACCAACTCAGAACCACCAACATGGACCATTACAAACAAAAGAAACTTTGACATAACAAAATTCAAACTAGAACTACCATACCAAATTTGGAATCTTTTGAAGACCCTCCCACGAGACAAAGCAGTTGAGCTATTTAACACTTTTTAAACATTGTAAACACCCAAGCCCCACCACATATAAGCAAACAAAAAGTGAAAATTGCCCCCTGGATCACTAGGACCACTAGAACCATGATATCCTAAAGAAATAGAGCCTGACATCAATGGATAGCCAATAAAAGCATAGCAACCAAACAAGAATTCCAAAAACTCAGAAACGAAACAAAAAAAAAACAAATCCTATTAGACAAAAGGAATTACTTCCTAAATTTGCAAGACAGACACCAAAACAACCCCCAAAAACTCTGGGCAGGACTAATGACACTACTCTACCCCAGCAAACCAAGTACACCAACACCAACCACTGTAAAGGATAGCACTGAAATTCCAGAAGCCTTTAATAGATTTTTCATAGAAACCATTTGAAAATCAGTTCACCAACAACCCAAACCAACTACTACTAGCAACCCCAAAGCAGCTGCCAATACCACCTTCCAATTTGAACCTATTCCCACAGATTATGTAAAAAGAATACTAGGTAAACTCAAGCCAATTAGTCTAGCTGCCGGCAATATTCCAGCTGAATACCTACAAATAGCTGCCAACGAATTAGCCTATCCAATATCAATCCTCCTGAATAGATCAATTAAGGAAAGCAAAATACCAACAATCTGGAAAATAGCATATGTCACCCCACTACACAAAGGTGGAACCTATACAGACCTGACCAACTATCGCCCCATTGCCATATTATCCCCACTTGCCAAATTAGTAGAAAAATGGGGTCTATATTAGAACATCGAAGTTTCAAAACTTTGAATGTTCTAATATCAAACCTTTTTCAGTGAAAGCTGAAAATATCAAAGCAACAGAAAACCGAATTCTTTCCTAGGGAAAGAATTTGGTTGCCCGTTTCTGTTGCTTCGGTATTTTCAGTGCCGCGGTGGAAAGTTACGGGTCGGGTTCAGGTAAGTGTGTGATTGAGGGCGGGTTAGGTTAGTTAGGGTTAGGGTGTGGGTTAGGTATGTGTGCGATTGTGTGGACGTGAGGGATAGGGCGGGTTATGTGAGTTAGGGTCAGGGGCGCAGGTTAGGTATGTGTGTGATTGTGTGGACGTGAGGGTTAGGGCAGGTTAGGTGAGTTAGGGTTAGGGTGCGGGTCACGTAAGTGTGCAATTGTGTGGATTTGAGGGTTAGGGTGGGGTAGGTGAGTTGGGTCTATATTATAACATCAAATTTTATAAAGTTCGAATGTTATAATATCGAACCAGTTTTGTCGAATGCTGAAAACAGCGAATGTGCAGGACACGAAAGTCTTTCCCAGGGAAAGAATTCGGTGGGCCGTTGCTGTGGCTTCGCTGTTTTCAGCATTAGATATGTTGGAACATTATGGGTTGGGTTCAGGTAAGTGTGCGATTGTGTGTAAGTTAGGGTTAGGGGAGGGTTAGGTGAGTTAGGGTTAGGGAGCAGGTCAGGTAAGTGTGTGGTTGTGTGTAGGTTAGGGTCGGGTTAGGGTTAGGGCGCGGATGAGGTGAGTGTGCGATAGTGACGGACCTTAGGGTTAGAGTTGGGTTAAGGTAAGTGGATAGCTAGTAGTGTATGTAAAGTTTAGTTTAGGTGTAGGATTTTAACTGTATGTGTGTGGATTGCTGTTTTTTGTGTGTGTTTGTGTTGTGTGTATGTTTCTCAGAATAGCGATTTTTTTTCTCTGGGAAAAAAATCACTATTCTGACTGCTCGATGTTTGCGGATTTCGGTGGTTAGGGTTTGATATTATAACATTTGATCTCTTTGTAGATTTCGATGTTATAATATAGACCCGGTGAGTTAGGGTTAGGGCGCAGGTGAGGTGAGTGTGTGATAGTGACGGACCTTAGGGTTAGGGTTTGGGTTAAGGTAAGTGGATAGTTAGTGGTGTGTGTATAGTTTAGTGTAGGGTTAGGTGTAAGATTTTAGGTGTATGTGTGTGGATAGCTGTTTTTGTGGTGTGCTTGTGTTGTGTGTATTTGTTTTGGAACAGCAATTTTTTTCCCTAGGAAAAAATTCGCTGTTCTGTATGTTCGATGTTTTCAGCTTTCGCTGAATAGGGTTCGATAATAGAACATTCAAAGTTTTGAAACTTTGAATGTTCTAATATAGACCCGAAAAATGCATTCACCACCAACTTATGCAATACCTACTAAACAAACAACTTCTCACACCTTCCCAACATGGATTTAGACCAGCTCATAGTACGACAACTGCCATCCTCTCTTTCACCAACTTAATAAACCAGAACCGTAACCTGGGGAAACTATCATCAGCCATATTTCTTGACCTATCAAAAGCATTTGACATGGTCAACCATCCCAAACTTCTTGAGTCCCTCACTGACCTTGGACTAGCCACTAACTCACTGGCCTGGTTTAAAAAACTACCTAATAGGTAGACAGCAAGCAGTCAGATGGGATAACAAACTTTCCACACTGCTCCCTATTACTACTGGAGTCCCACAAGGATCAATCTTTGGCCCTCTATTATTTTCAATATTCATCAATGATCTAAATAAGATCACCCAAGATGCAACAGTCATACAATATGCTGACGACTCAACTTTAGTCTGCTCGGCCACCAACCCCCACACTCCTTTCCACAACCCAACAGGTCTTCAATAACACTGAAGCTTGGTTTCTTAGTAAAAACTTGTTACTGAACCCAAAAAAGACCAAACTACTAATCTTCAAAACAAATAAATCCAACATAGACACTAACTCTTTCAATATTACTTCTAGTTATGGTACCATTATCTCTCCAGATTCCCACACAAAATTACTAGGTGTTACAACTGACAACAAACTGAGGTTTGACTTGCAAATAAATCTAACCATCAAAAACATACACAAAACACTAGGCAGCCTGTACAAAAATAAAACATACCTAAATCAGCAGACCAAAACCACCATGGCACTAACTATGCTACTATCCACACTCCTGTATACTGCCCCCATCTTCATCAACCTATCCAAAACAGAAATCACAAAACTAGACACATGTTATAATCAAATCGCCAGATTTGCCACAAATGCCCCTTATCATTCCCATCATTGCCGCTCACTATACCAACTCAAACTAGTCTTTGCTAAAAAGCTCCTACTACATCCAGAGAGAATACCAACACTGTCTAATTTACTTAAAATACAAGAAAACCCAAGACAACTACGTTCTAGTAACAGGACCTTAATCAAAATCACCAAATCCAACAACTCAGCAGTAGACTCTTTTTTTCCTAACTACATAGGTAGAATCTGGAACTCACTGTGCCCCAATATTACCTCAGCAATTTATGTTAATAAGTTTAAACATCTACTAAAGGAACACTTACCAATAGGCAATGCCTATGCCTCCCCCCAGGTTGACCCCCTACTCCTTCTGTTCTCCCAACATTCCTCCACCAATCTCCAAATACTAGCTTGTCCTAACTCTCAGAATTTCTGGTAGAAAATACTGGTACTATAACTGGTATACCCAGCTACCATTTACAGATATTACATTTTCTGTTTGCCTAAGTACCTCCAAAATGTGGAGCCATAACATTGTATTTTTTCTAAAAATGTCATGATGTGTACCTGCCTCTGTATATGTGAAATAACCTTGTATGTAGTATGATTACCTTTTTGAGTTGTTATAGCTACTAACTCTGGAGCATTTCTCCCCAGGCCTCCACTGAAAATGGACATTTATCCAGTCGGATCCTCCCGGTCAACAAATGTAAAGTAAAATAAAATAAAATAGATATCTTCAACTATATGTGCATACATATCTATTCTGATATACCTATTACTGTCAGTATATATGTAGATATCCATAAGTATATGTGCATATGTATCTCTGTATATGTGTAGACATATATTGCTGTGTATATGTATATATCTGAGTGTTTATATGTGTATATATGTACATATGCATATCCATCTATGTATGCCGATATGTATATGTGTTTATCTATATAGATATATGGATAATTATATATGCATATATGTTCATCATATGTCCAGAACATGGAGTGGATTCCTACCTCAGCCCCAATCGTCTCAACCTTTTAATGCAAGGGGATGTCAGGTATGTATTACAGGTATATATGTAGACTATTACTACTGTAATAGGGGTTGACTTCACAGACATATTGTGTGTGGGAGGTCACATCTGCTTTTAACATGGGTGCCATTGGCTACTGACAGACATCCTAAAGACATCATAGTACAGTACCATTGCTAGCACAGTAATGATCCTGTGGACAACAGCAGAGATATGGCCAATACAGTTGGACAGTCTGACATACTCTGGTCAGTCCAGAGGTATACACAGAACCCCTTAGTGCAAGACATGTGGACCAAGCCTGACAATGTGGATGTTAACAGCCATGTAGTTGGGTATATCACGTAAATACTGGTATACATTTGCCCCCATAGGTTATGCATTCACACACCCCTGTCTGTCCTGACACATAACTGCTGGTACAGAGGTGACATGGCCACATACTACTCACTAGTTAGTGGCATACATCTATACAGCATCCCACTGCATTGTCAGAACTACATGACTGTTATTGTGGCCTGGCAGCAGTACATCTGGCAAGTAGCTGGACATAACATCACACTGGATAAGTACACTAAGCTGCTAGGCATATAACAAAGCACTGTGCAGGCTACAGGCAGACTGCCACAACACTGGCCTACATTTCTTATGGGGGAATACACATATACCTGCATATATAGCAGGCTGTACAGGCATGTCACAGCACAGAGTAACAGACACCTGTGCGAAAGTGCATAACCACAACCAATGTGAAAACAGCCACATATGATAAGCTAGTGTAATATTACAGTATATGGACTATCTGATCAACACCATCTTCATATGTACAATTCACACACTAACCCTACATATTCTGGGCTACTACACAGTGTGGTCCGATGCCTGTCTGTGGTATGGGGCATGTGTGTGTTTGGCCATTCAAACATGTAAGCCGATAGGGTAACATACACTGGAGCAGCATGTAACATCAGATAGAACAGGACCAAGAACAATGACATCTACCACAGTCTGTACACAGGCCAAGGTACATATTCACAATACACACACTTGACAATCACAAGTACACAGACCTCAGTACTGTACACACAACCACAGAATGCCCAGGTTATGTCCTCAAATATAACCCCTACTATACATAACATATGTAGCAGTCTGATATCTCACTGACTTATATGTGATGTCAATAAATAATTGTGTACAGAACATATGTTCATATGTATATTTTAGGGAAGCCTATAACACCTGAGGAAAGAAAGTCTGGGGTAGAACAGACATATTAATGGAGTAGCAATTTTATTCTGGATTTTAGTACTGAATCTATGTTGATCAAAAAGGTAGTGAGTACTAACTGTAATAAATTCTGTAATTTTTGGATTTGACTGACATTTTTGATGAACCCTTAAGATTCACCTACAGAAAAGGTAGAAATATTAAGGAAAGCCTGGAGAATAAAAAGAAAAGAAATGTTGCTAAGAGAGTAGGAACATTCAAATGTGGGAGATGCTCACAATGCTCTTACATTTTCAAGGGCAATCATTATTTCTATCAAGAAGAGAGACAGAAATAGACACAAATACATATTGTAATTGTAAAACCATGGGGTAGTATATATTGTAGTGTGTGATATATGCAGGGCTTTTTATGTTGGAAAAACTACTAGGAAGTTTAAAAGATGCATATATGAGCTCATAAATTATGTCAAAAATAAAGATGAAAATAACTCTTTACTTTACCTCTTGTCCTTCAGCAAAATTTCACTTTTTTTGTGATAGAAACGGTAGAAGTGGATCCATGTGGGGGACCATGGGAGACCACTATTGAATACCATGATTTGTTTTGGCAACTCAAACTTGATGCCAATAAGAAATATGGATTAAATGATTTTATTTCCCTGGCCCCTGTGTTGAAGCTCAGAGCAGCTAAACTATAGCCAAATTTAAAGCTATTTTTAGATGGAGCATTTGACTTACTAACTTCACAGAAGAAGGATGTTTGCACATTTATATATTACATATTTTTTTTATAATCATCAATTATATTTATCTATAAATTATATGTATTTATTGGAAGTTAATTATTGTCTTTTTATAAAAGTTTTAAGCATTTACAAGTTTAAAAGTTTATAAGCTTTTAATGCTTTTTATGTTTTTAATTACATTAAAGATGTGATTGGTTGACAGCTTAAGGGATGGTATTTAAGGGAAATCAGTGAATTATTCCTTGTAATGTCTGAAGTCTTTTGGATGGACAAAAACGTATTTGTATTGACAATGTTCTAGTTTATTAAAATCAGCTTCCTTCAGGCTTTATTGTGTGGCCGTTCATTTATACAGCTTGTTCTCTGTATTGGTGTGCCTTGTGCTTTGGTATTTGTTGCGAGTCTCTTTTGGCACACTCTCTTGTTAGGATTATGTGTAGCAGTCTGATATCTCACTGGCTTGTTATTAGATATGATGTCAATAAATAACGGTGTACAAAACATATGCACCTCTTACTGCATGACACATGTACAAAGGTTGACAGAGTTGTGGCTGTTGGCACAAACACAGAGCCAATATTGACATGTTACTGTGATAGCCTCATACATTTACTGTTGTAACAGGGTTTGTTGTGACATATGTCCTATGAGGGATATGAAGTCAGTAACTCTCAGGGCTGTCACGATGTACTGACTGCAATCCTCACACTATGCTTCTGCAGTTCTCAAATAGGTTCTCTGTGAGTAACACAAGAAATAAAAGGCACCACATACTGCCCAGTCTGCAGAGACCCTACAGATGGGGGTTTCCTCAAATACATAGCACTGTCATGACAGGTTTTAAAACATGTCAACCAGCCATATCCACACAAACCAACATTACTCTACATGCAGAATTGCAACACTTACATTCTGTAGTCATGACGGGCACATCCCCCTCCTGTGTGTTGGCCTATTTCCACAATGTATGTTGTTAGAGGTAAATCCCCAATCCATATGTGATGCTGTTTGCAAAACACCAGATCTAGGTCCTGCTCACGGTGAATGAAAAGGCCTAATACCAACATGATGTTCCTAGATATTGGAGGGTGTTTCCATGCAATTGGCTATGGGAATGTTACCACAGTTGTTCCACATGCAATCAGCTAGAGGAAGGCTGAAATTCATGCAGAGGCCATCAGCTGATCATGAGCATCATTTACAAAACACATGCTGCTGCCTAAGCAAAGCAGGTGTAGTTCTCCACATCCACCAGAGAGGGAGTGAGAGAGGCAGAGACAAAGTAAGTCGGGGGAGGGAGTAAAACCTAAGCATGTTTGTGTTACACACCTACCAGTACAGGGTATCAAACCCCTGAAAGACTATGTATTGCTATCACATATCTATGCAGTTATTGTATGCACCACATAGCTTACATGTTGAGGAGCTGTCCAAACATATGTGATGGTGAGTGAGATCTGCAACAGTGATATGGTAGTGATACGGTAGGTTTAGTACACGTGACTGTTCACACGAACAGGTATCAGTGTCAACACAGCCGCACTCTCTCAGGGACTCACACATATTGACACACTTGGCAGAGTCAGGAATACACTTCCTAACTAGTTAGTTTGCCCACATGCAGTACTGTGCAGGTATCACAAGCACCACAGGGGTTATCCGGAGGTTATATCGGGAAAGAGTATGTGAAGGTGTCTAACGACATCAGGCAGCATGCTTCAGTATGCTAATGGGGGTTGTAGTTAGTGTGAATGTGGTCAAAAGCATCATACATCACACACTCAGACACAGGGTGCCAGTATTGACGTGCCTTGCTTCACGGGTGTGTCATGGTTGACTGTGCCAGAAGGCTATACGAGACTAGGTGAAGGGTATACCTTGGCATCAGGACACATGACAATGGCCTGCAGTGTGGCTCTGGGTTGTAGTGTCTGGATTGGCCCACACAGGTGGGTACTGTATTCACAATCCAGTCACCTGGGTAACTATTGTGTGTGGCTATTGCTGTTCAATGCTTGCCATGTATATTTTCTTTAATCCATGACATGGATGCTGTCTGGGATGCGCAGATGTCCCACATGCATGTACAGTGACATGTGGAACTGTACCTGGGGTGTCTGGCCCATGTTGTGCACACAGATTGTTATCATCAGATGTGTCCTGGCCTCATGTGTGGGAACAGGTAATGGACAGCAGGTTGAACCTGCACCTAACTTGATAGCATGATACAGGTATTCCCTGGTGTCAGTGGTAACTGTCCATAGAGGGCATGTGTATAAAGCATGGTATGCCCTTTGTGGGTCACATTTGATGGCACCACAGGTGTTGCAGGCGTCCAGTCAGGAGCATAGTGAAGTCACACTGTCTGCATGTATGTGCATATTGTACCAATGTACAGGGTGTCATGCACTCTGTAGTCCACTGCAGTCACACCATGGTTGCTATCTGTGGCCAGTATGCAGAGTACTACCAACATAGCAGTTGTGGCCTAGGCAAGTGTGTTTGTGTATGAGACATGGGTTGACAGTGTTCACTGTGTAATACAAGGGTTGCTAACTTTGTTCACCAGGCCTTGATGTCACATGTAGGGGTATGGATTACCACCCCAGCCTCTTGGCTATTTCATATCTGTTATCCTTGTTAGGTGGACATTGTGACTATAATAGGGCCACCATATAAGAAATTTCCAAAACCTGTTCCCCAATGAGTCCATTTGTTACAGACTCACAGTCACTTCCACACAGGATATGAATGACAAAAACACGCACACCTGCCATGTGTGGGACTAGGACTCCTACCTAACTAGTTTATTACACTATAGCATTACACAGTTATAGCACATGCCACGGAGATCCCAAAAGATGCATTTCACAGTGAATGACATCAGCAGGCTTGCCAACATGGGCATTTGAATTGTAGCGAGTGTGACTAGCCTAAAAAGCATTGCTTCCTACACAGACACACACAAACATCCGCACTTGCCATGTGTGGGAACAGAACCCCTACCAAAGTACTATATCACACTTCAACATTACGCTATTATAGGACACACCACAGAGATTACTGGCCTACTTTTTTCCCAAAGGTGTATTTCACAGTGAATGACATCAGAAGCCTTGGCAAAGCAGGGCATTTGATTTGTAGTGAATGTGACTAGCCTAAAAAGCATTGCTCTCTACACATACAAAAAAAAAACAAACACACACACACACAAGCATCCCCACTTGCCATGTGTGGGAATCGAACACCAACAAAAATACCATATCACACTACAGGATTATGCTGTTATAGGATACACCACAGAGATTACAAGGCTACTTTTTTCCAAAAGGTGTATTTCACACTGAATGACATCAGCATTCTTGACAAAGTAGGGCATTTGACTTGTAGTGAGTTTGACTAGCCTAAAAAGCATTGCTCCCTACACAGACAAAGAAACGTACACACAGACATCCACATGCCATGTACAGG
Organism: Protopterus annectens; assembly: GCF_019279795.1. NCBI lineage: Eukaryota > Metazoa > Chordata > Ceratodontiformes > Protopteridae > Protopterus > Protopterus annectens. The sequence continues at coordinate 614,943,572 of NC_056751.1, read as the reverse complement.
AATAAACCCCCTACCAAAATACTATATCACACTACAGCATTACTCTGTTATAGGACACACCACAGAGACTACTGGGCTACTTCTTTCCCAAAGGTGTATTTCACAGTGAATGACATCAGCAGGCTTACCAAAGTAGGGCATTTGATTTGTAGTGAGTGTGACTAGCCTAAAAAGCATTGCCCCCTGCACATACAAAAACACACACACGAACATCCACACTTGCCATGTGTGGGAATAGAACCCTGACAAAAGTACTGTAGTACACTACAGGAGTATGCTGTTATAGAATGCAACAAAGAGATTACTGGGCTACACTTTTCCCAAAGGTGTATTTCACAGTGAATGACATCAGCAGCATTGCCAAAGTAGGGCATTTGAATTGTAGTGAGTGTGACTAGCCTAAAAAGCCTTGCTCCCTACACAGACGGAGACACACACACACACACACACACACACACACACACACACACACACACACACACACACACACACACACACACACACACACACACACACACACACACACACACACACACACACACACACACACACACACACAGTTGACATCTCTGGGATTATAACTCCTACCTAACTAGTTTATCATAATACAGCATTACGCAGTTATATGACACATCACAGAGATTACTGGGCTACACTTTTCCCAAAGGTGTATTTCACAGTGAATGACATCAGCTGCCTTGCCAAAGTAGGGCATTTGAATTGTAGTGAGTATGACTAGCCTAAAAAGCATTGCTCCCTACACAGACAGAAACACACAGTTGTCAAGTCCGGGATTAGAACATTTGCCTAACTATTTTATCATACTACAGCATTATGCAGTTACAGGATGCACCACAGAGATTACTGGACTACCCCTTTCCCAAAGGTGTATTTTACATTGAATGACATCAGTAGCCTTGCCAAAGTAGGCCATTTGAATTGTAGTGAGTGTGACTAGCCTAAAAAGCAATGCCCCCTACACAGAGACACACACACACACACACACACACACACACACACACACACACACACACACACACACACACACACACACACACAGTTGCCATGTCTGGGATTAGAACTCCTACCTAACTAGTTTATTATACTACAGCATTACACAGTTTTAGGACATGCCACAAAGATTACTGGGCTGCTTAATTCCCAAAGATGTATTTCAAAGTGGATGACATCAGCAGGCTTTTCACAGTAGGGCTATGGGGAGGGCAGTGTGTGTGCATGGGCCATAACCCATTCACTAGAGGTTGACACACCACATGCAGGTATAAATTCCTCAGGTACATGTAAACAACTGCTAGATGACTACTGCCTTGTACAGTCATGTTGCACAGCTAGCACCACAGAGTCTGTAATGCTGTTGGATAACAATGGCTAATTTCTACAGTGAGTGATATTTACACATCATGTGGTTGTAGCCATTTGGCTGTGCGCTGTGTGGGACAGGCCTCATGATGGAAGGCTCTTTGTCACTGTTACTCTCTTCCACATATCTATGTATGTCTACTTTTGGCATATTATAGTGTGTTGTCCTTGGTTATACATCTGTATTCCTATCCAATGTGTGTGCAAAGCATGACTGGTAAATACTGAGGAGTGTATGCACTAACATCTGCAACTGTCAGATATGTATGGTCCACTGTTGCTTGCTTCATTTGTTTAATTGTGTGAGCATGCCTAGTATGACCTTTCAGTATGTTGTCTGGCATTGCCTTCATTTTTCTTTGTGTGTGAGCATGCCCAGTATGACCTTCTGTATTGAATGTGTGGATCCATTCCAGGTAGTTTGTACTCCAGTGCAGACCTTTGTGTTGTACACCTACAGGTAGCTAACTGTTTCTGCAGGGTATCTGTAGATCATTTGGCAATATGGGGTCAAACTGTGCAAGGGATAGTGTGTACTGTAGGTGATTGTGTCTGTGCTGTTTCTTCTACATAGTACTGGTGTTAGCAGAGATATTCAGACATGTGCACTGTTATACACTGCAATATTTTATGTCCTCAAGTACTGTCAGGTGGAGCATTCTTGCTCACAGTGATGTCCTGGGGAACAAGGGTGAATGCAGCTGTGTCCAGTATTGTGGGCAAACGCCTACATGTTCATGGAAAGTTATGCCATTCTGGAGGGAGAGCTACAGACACTTGCTGCTGGGTCTGTGCATCTAGTTCAGTACCTTGGTACAGTGCTGGCAGAGGATCCCATACTTGTACATCCATCGACATGACAGTATGGCCTTATCTTGCTGTGGCAATTCCTCACAGCTGTACAGATTCACACAGGTTACCTAGAGGCAGGGGTCATAAGTTAGGACATTACCCCTATTGTGGTGTACGGGAAGGTTTGTAGCCAACCATTTATGTGTTTGCAGCCAGGAATAGTATGTGCACACAGCTGTGTGTCCGACCTTGCACATTCCATGCTGCCCATGCTCCCACCACCCCTCTATTATTCTATCCTCTTCCAGACATTATGCATACATTCTCTGAACATTCGCTAAGGTTATCACCTCATCACAGCTGTGTTTTGATGTTGATCCACAGTTCATGCAGTGAGGCATGGTAAATATGTTACTGTGGTTTGTCCACATGGCCTTGCATATGGCTTATGTGCAGTGTGTTATGTTGCTATATGGGTGTCCATGACATAACATGCATTGGCAGTACGTGTGAGACACAGGCCTTTGACAGAGACCTGTAGGCCATTTGGTGGTGATGCAGGCTGGCTGTGGCAGGCCGTTGAATTCTGCCAGTCCTACAGTCCCAGACCATCATGCAGTATATTCCCCTGGGGTGGCTGGGTAGGTGTACTAGGTGTTCATGCTAATACTTTCTATCAGTATTTATCAGGTGGTGTGGATGCTGGCAGGGTGCTACCTCCAGCTAGGGACACACCTGCATGGGACACCTGCACTGCATGCTGCATTCTTTCGCTATTGCCATACACAGGTGGGGGTCATATTGTTCCCATTCCCAACAGCAGGGATATGACCAGAGAGGTACCTGTGGGTGGTGTTTGGGTGAGCTGGGTGCATGTGTGCTATGGATACTACTTGCACCTGACTCACAGATATGCATGGGGCAATCCCATTATGCTGGCATGTGCAGGTACATCAGCTGTTTCCCAATCCATCAGTCCTATCACCTTTGTTATCTGCAAGTGTTCGGCCAGACGACACTGATATTCCATACTACAGGCCCAGATAATGTGATGCATACCTGTATGTACAATTCCAACGGTGTGCCTATTTCACAGTTACACATTATATACTGTATGTCTGGGGTACTTGTCCCTGTGTATTGCTTGTATATCTAGACCAGCAGCCATGCCATGTCCATCTTTCAGATGGTGACGAATATTACCACCATACATTTACAATGGCTTACTGCTAGCATGTGTTATACTGGTGGGAATTTTCTTTGGCACTGCAGTTGTGAGGACTTGGCCCTGTCATCAGCAGTAGTAGGCAATGGCCACCAGGTCAAACCTCAACATGCATACATACTGACCACTCTCACACAATATGAAACACGCACCATCCTAACCCACACATACCTGCATATTGTACAAATGCTACAATCTATCCTGCTACCTTGGCCACCTCTGGGCATCTATGCTCCACTGGTATTATGCCTACACATACATGTTACTACATTTCTACATAGGATTGGGGGGCACACCTGACTGTTACTACAAGTCTACATAGGATTGGGGGGGGGCACACCAGCCTGTTACTACATGTTTACATAGGATTGTGGAGGGCACACCTGCCTGTTACCACATGTCTACATAGGATTTGGGGGGGCACACCTGACTGTTTCTATATTGCTACACTGGATTGGGGGGGACACACCTGACACTTGTACACATTTGCTATGACTGTACTGGTATGTTAGGTACTCCATTTCATTCTCTTTTCTAACCTGTCATGCTGATTAGAGGCATATCAGTGTACTACAGGTCTTAGGTTTGATTGACCTACATATTAGTTTCTGACTTCCTACCCTTCAGAACTAATATCTCACTGCCTGACCTGATGTAGTCTGTCTGTGTAGGCCTGGGGGGTGGGAGGTTACCCATAGGCATCATTCAGACACCTTAGCACAGCCTTTGTTTGTGTTTGTCTACACCTGTCCTGCTGGCTGAGACTGTTGTTGGGTATGTGAACCTCCTGGACTGGCATGTGTATGTCATATCGACAAACATGTGGCCCAGCACATTTCCTGCAGTGGGTTTTGTCTCCATGGGTAGTACTGGCTACTATGGTGATGCCAGTATTTGTTACAGATCTCATGCTGCCACTATAGGTGTCTACTATTTGCAGGCATCACAGTCAGTCACCCAATTCCCTTGCATGCTCACATACATACTATAGAGACAGGTAACAACGCATACTACTCAATTTGGCATTTGGTAATGAGAGTGACTTACCTTGTGGGTGTGCCAGTATTGAGTATGGTGCTGGAGGGCTGCCTATGCCGGATGCACATAGTATACTCCCTACACATGGTTGAGCACAGGTAGTGTTATGTTTGGCATCCCTTTTACTGTATCTGTGAGTAAGAGAGAGGTGTCATTCCCTGGGTACCTCCTGTGTCAGTGTATGTGCTATGCATTGCCTCTTTGCCAAGGCCAGGGCCTACTGTGCATGCCTCCTCCTGCCTACTGGGGCAGGCTAAGGTTGTTCCTCTGATTCACTCTGTGCCTGTACAGGTCTTGGCAATGGTGGGGGCCTGTGTGGCCTGACTATGGTGTTCCTGCTGCAGCTGTTTCTGCAGGATCATATTGTGTAGCATAGCTCATATGATGACAATCTGTGTACATGTAGCTGGTGAGTACTGCAAGGCTCCACCGGATGTGTCTAGGGACTGGAACTGTGACTTGAACATCCCAAACACATGCTCTATTATAATTCTGGTCTGTGCATTTGCCTCATTATGGTGTTCTTGTTCGGGTGTGGGTGCATTTCTGATGGGTGTCATTCGCCAGAGCTTCAGTGCGTAACCAGCATCCCACACTAAGTGACAATAAGGGATGTCCCCATTGCTAAATCTGTGGTACAGCTGCATCAGATGACAGATGTAGGAATCATGATAACTTTCAGGGCAGCCAGCACACACATTCATTATTATGCCCAGGGCATCGCACATGGCCTGACAGTTGATGGAGGGGAAGCCCTTGTGGGTTATGTAGACCCTACCCCGCTCACCGGGTAGTACTTTGATGCATATGTACGTGCAGTCTATAGCACCCACTACCTCAGGATATTCTGCCATTTGGTGGAAGAGATGCATATTGCTGGCCAATGCCTCATGGGTTTTGGGGAAATATATGTGCTCACCGACATGTACTGACCTGGCATCCAAAAACTGGTGGAGCACCCTGGATGCTGATGCCTGTGAGATCCCTATGATATCCCCACTTGGCCTTTGGAAGGTACCTGTAGCTAGTATTTTTAGGCCTACACATACCTTGGTATCCACTGGGATGGGTTCCCCTTTGTTAGTTCTGTGTGTGAGGCGTGGCCGGCACAGCTCAACAATTTGCTGTAGGAGGTCCCTGTCCACCCTATAGTACTCCACTATCTCCAGCTCATGTAGCCCCCAGTAGGTAACACTGGGTCTGTACACTCTTCTCCATCTCCTCACTGTAGGTTGGTCGATAACATTCTCATCCTCACCACCTTCAGCTCCTTCCACATGTTATTTTATGATAGCTATTGCAGCCGCTATCATTTTGTTGCTTTTGTTTGCTAAAATTCCCCTGCTTGTATATACCGGTGATGTAGAGTATTTGGGAAAACCAGAGGGAGAGGTGTTTGCATAGTTTATAGTAGTGTTCTGGAATGGGCTGGGCTGCTGCCTGTGTAATTGACTGATTCTGATACATTTCACTTTCCAACTATGCTAGTTCTCCCTGATTACCTTCCTATTGCTGTTTTCCCTTCCCATTGACTTCTTGTTTAAGCCCGGGGGCACGCCGCGCAAACACAGTACTCAAATGTGCACAGAGCTGCTATTTCCTGGTTTACTTATTTTTTCCCCTTTAAAACCCAGTGCGAGGCACGCACACCTGCTTACGCAATGTAAAGAGTGCTAGGCTGCCTCAGACACACCCCCTTGCTTAGCTCTGCTAAGCTAAGGGGAAACCTGAGCCACAGGGCTCCAATCCACTTACAGTATGCTTGACACAACCCTCTATGATGTCAGCTAACTCCTAGGCTTGCACCAAGTTATTCCTGTTCTTACACTGTTGGGTGCTGACTAGCATGCAGGGGAGATCTGGGATTCAGTATCATTCCCCTCATTTGCATAGGATTGCCTGCTGATGCATAATTAAAGGTCCCACACTGAGTCTCTCCCCTTAGCAACCACTATTCACTGGCCATGTTGTCTTCTGCCTGCCATTGAGTATAATGGCAAAATAGTGATTTTGGTTAGAATGCTTATTTTAGGTTTTTTTTTTTTTTTTCGCCCGATCCCATTTGCGCGCCGCTGCCCTACGCTTAAACAGTCGAGATCGGCTAAAAAAATAAAAGTTGATTTTGTTATTTTTGCAACTGTTTTCCATGCCAATGGCCTTATATTTGGCCATTGGCATGCTTTCTACATAATACCCACCCTTTACTTGGAGCTGTCATGGCTCCGTTTTGTAGTTTGCAGAAATGTACTCGGTTACTGGCCGAGTACATTTCTGCAGATTACACTAGTCCTGCACAAATGGATCACAATTTCACCTCATTTGCATGGATTTCACCTGCAAATGGGGTAATTTGCATATAGGGGTTGAGTCCGTGCAGGACTAGTGCAGGAGCGCTCGTGCACGTCCCTATAGATTATTCCTGGATCGCACAGCAGACGTATTGCCTGCTTGAGCTCCTGCACTAGTCCTGCACACTGTGCAGGGCTTGCTGAATCTGGGGGTTAATATATTCCAAAGCATTCTAATAAGTACAGCTTAGCTGTGTGCCCAACACTAGTGAGAAGGGAGAGGGGTGGGCTGAGATGAAGGAGATGTGTGTAGTATAAATATGTTTCGGTTTAACGTTTCCATTCTTTGATCTGTAGTCTAACACTGCTCAGCATCTAAGTTATACAAGTTTTTTTGTTTTTTTGTATATATAGATATATATATATATTTTTTTTTCTTATCAAGTTTCTGGCTCTTATGCCACACAGTGAGTTTATCTTATTATCACATGTGCACTTCCATTACTGTTGCTAATTCTTGTTTCTGCTGAGTTCTACAGTTCTGTTTTCTGGTTATTGAGCTATGAAGTCTGTTAATATAGTTGCAGAGAAAAAGTGCCTAGACTAGCCACAGCAAAGCCTACCCATCTTCCCTGGATCAGTTTTGAAACCTGACCCTCCAGCCTAGTCGCCTGCATCTTCATCATTATCTTACCATCTACTTTGTTTAATTATTTTTATCTATGGGATGCTGAGCCCACTATCTCCTTTTCTTTTTTTTAGGTAAGATCACCAAGCTAGCCTGCTATATTGATTAAAGGAACTACTCAGGACATTTCCCTTTCAGTGGTTATAAAAAACTGCCAGCTCCTTCTTCAATATTTTCTTTGTCACTTTTTAGCATCTGTTATTAAAGATGTTCCTGTTGCCTTTCATCTTAAGCTGTATTGCTTTTTCTAACTTGCTTGTGGTAACAGATCACCCTAATTCCTTTTCCCATCTCTATACACCTTTTTCCATTCAGTTAAGTTTGTGTCCTCCTTACTTTGTTTAAATTAGTTTTATATGCTCCTTGGTAGAATTGAGTTATTTCTTGAAATATAGCAAATTGTGTTCTCACAATCTCAACATCTGCTCTTGTAGGTTGATCGGTAGCACTCTTTTTTATTCCCTTCAGTTTCCAGGCTACATAATTACTGGATTTATCCTCTTGAACCCACCTAATTCATTTTCTCTGCATTTTTGTCTTTTCTTCACTTAAAGAATTTCAGGATAGTAAAACAGCTGCCCCTTGCATCTTTGCAACCTCCACCCCTGCCCTCCTCTGTTAATTCTGACTGGTAATAACTATTCTTTTCTTCACTTTCACTGCCTCCTGCATTAACCACCCTCTCACTTCTACTTTATCCCTGTCCCACCATCACATGCCCAGTGCGGACCCTCTTCATTTAATTATCCTGTATAATATTGTGTAGGCCATCCCTAAGCTTCAGGTGCCTTCAAACAACGCCACTTGCATTCATCCTTTCTGTAGTTTCTGGACCATTTTCCTTTAATCTTTGACCACTTTAACCACCCTCTCACTTCTACTTTATCCCTGTCCCACCATCACATGTCCAGTGCTGACCCTCTTCATTTAATTATCCTGCATAATATTCTGTAGGCCCTGCCTTAGCTTCAGGTGCCTTCAACCAATGCCACTTGCTCTCATCCTTTCTGTAGTTTCTGGACCATTTTCCTTTAATATTTGACCACTCTAACCACCATCTCACTTCTACTTTATCCCTGTCCCACCATCACATGCCCAGTGCTGACCCTCTTCATTTAATTATCCTGTATAATATTGTGTAGGCGTGTGTGTGTGTCCCTTAGCTTCAGGTGCCTTCAACCAACGCCACTTGCACTCATCCTTTCTGTAGTTTCTAGATCATTTTCCTTTAATCTTTGACCACTCTAACCACCTCCTCATTTCTACTTTATCCGTGTCCCACCATCACATGCCCAGTGATGACCCTCTTCATTTAATTATCCTGTATAATATTGTGTAGGCCCTCCCTTAGCTTCAGGTGCCTTCAAACAATGCCACTTGCACTCATCCTTTCTGTAGTTTCTGGATCATTTTCCTTTACTTTTTGACCACTCTAACCACCTCCTCATTTCTACTTTATCCTTGTCCCACCATCACATGCTCAGTGCTGACCCTGTCCATTTAATTATCCTATAAAATGTTGTGTACACCCTCCCTAAGCTTCAGGTCCCTTCAGCCAATACCACTTGCATTCATCCTTTCTGTAGTTTCTGGACCATTCTCCTGTAATCTTTGCCTGGAACCCGAATTGGTCAAGAGTTTTATGAAGTTAGAAAGCATTTTGGCAGAATTGGAACCATGGGAAGGTAGGGTAAGAGAAGATCCATTTGTAGACAGGTTGTTTAGAAGTCCAGAAAGACTGAGGCAAGAGATGAACTTATCCTTGCTGTTATGGAGACAAGGTTTCACTATGGCCAGCAATGGAATTAGATGGACTCAATAAATGTTTTGCTTCTTGTATGTATATCTGTTCTTCTTTCAGGGGAGAGTTCCAGAAATTATGTAGAAGGGTCACCAGTAACAAAATCATAAGGCATAATCAAAATCCTTGTTTTTTATGGTGTACATCTGCCTTTTACTTAATAATGGAAGGAGTAGGGCTATTGCAGTGTTATGCTGTTTAGAAGGAGAATGCAGGTCTTTAATAATAGCATTTCTGCATGTCTTGATTGTGTTTGTGTGTGTGGGGGGTGCTTCTCTTGTTAGATCAAAATGTGTGCAATACTTGTGAGTTTAATTCATGTGCTGCTATAGTATAACAAACTGCTGTAGTTAAGAAAATTTTCTGTTGACAACATAGGGACATATCTTAAACAATGCAGTCAGTTGTATACCCATAGGAAGATAAGAGCATTTGTGTGTGTGTGTGTGTGTGTGTGTGTGTGTGTGTGTGTGTGTGTGTGTGTGTGTGTGTGTGTGTGTGTGTGTGCATGTGGGCATGGGTCTAGGACTATTCACTGAAAGCACATTTCACTGAAACACATTTGACTGTGCACAAATCACTGAAAGCTCAATTCACTGAAAACTCAATTCACTGAAACACATTTCATTGAAAGTTATATATGGCTTTTTCCCCACTGTTGTGCAACCCTGGAGTTAGTATATATAGTAAGGGGGAGTGTGGGGGGCATAGCTCCCCAAAGAGTTTGGATATATATTAAGTTTAGAAAAGAGTAATTTATTGGAATTGCAAGTATCCATGTATATAGTTCAAAATATTTAAAATAGGTGGGGGGGCTATGCCCCCACTCCCCCGATTTACTATATATACTATCTCCAGGGTCACTTAACAGTGGGGAAATGGCCATATATAAATTTCAGTGAAATGTGTTTCAGTCAATTGAGTTTTCAGTGAATTGTGCTTTCAGTGAATTGTGCACAGTCAAATGTGTTTCAGTGAAATGTGCTTTCAGTGAATAGTCCTAGACCCATATATATCTATATATATATATATATTTTTTTTTTTTTCACATGACTCCTAGAAAATTTATGAGTAGGAAGGAATCACAGTGCGTATGGAATGGGATAGCTATACAGCATTCTGGTTTATTTCAATATGTCACTGGATTTAATTGTTATTAGCATTATGTTTACTACAAGTAATAAATCCAGGGAATGCTTAACTTTTACCAATGTTAGTGCAAGACGTGAAGTCAGATATAATGTTCTGATAACCTTCCAGCATTCCAGATTTGATGAAAATATTTTCACCTCTAGAAGCTCCTTTTAAATAGTAGAACTTGGTCTTACAGCTAATGCATGTTCAGTCACTGATTTAACAGAGACTGTTTAAAGGGACAGCATCAGCTTTTAAGTATCAAAATAAGTTACCTGGGATTACCGCAACACTCAGGAAGTGGTACTAGATTTAATGCTTAATGTAAGAGCAACACAAGAAATGAGACCAAATCTTGGGTTACACCCCCATTACTGTAAATGTATTTACTATGAAAGGTATATGCTAAAAACAAAGGGTACCTATAAGAATTAGACTCAGGCAGCAATGGAATTCTATTAGTCTAACAATCGTAAATTTGAAAAGTATTGCTTGGTGACACCTATCTTGACCTTTCTCATACATTTATTTTCAGCTATTCTCCATGTCAATTGAATGTATCTGAAAAGTTCAAGTATATTTAAATAGTATAAAACAGTATGAATCTCACATTTAAACATAGCTGTACCAGCAGGACTACAACAATTTAAATTTTCCTGAGAATGACTTTTCATCTAAAGTATTCAGTGCATTTAGAACTAACTATAAGAATGGCAAGCAATAATCAATGAAATATTATTGTTTTTCTGAAAAGGTGATAATCAGCAAGGGCACTTTCTCTATTATTTCTTTCAACAGATCATGAATACAATAATACTACAAGTTATGCAAGTAAATTAGACTTACACTTCCAAAATCATGTAGAGGAAATCTTTAATAAAAGCTTACCAGAACCATAATATGTTGTATCTGAAAAACAAAACAAAAAAATAAAAAAATCAAGAGCCCTTCATCTATAACACATTTTTGTCTACATGAAATATTATCATTTTACATTCAAATGTTATTTTTATACATACATGCTTACTCTGTATCATCTCATTTCTCTCTGTTTTAATTAAGACAACTGCTAACTTCAGCACAGTGAATTAAACTAGAATAGGAGGATAACTTATGAAGTTGTAACTCTAGAATGGAGTGCTAAATATAACGTACTACAAGCCTAGCCAGAAGAGTTAATTTATACTGCTAGCGATGAAACAACATTAAAATATGCAGAAAGTTATGAGCATAATTATGTTAGTTATATCGTTTGTCCTTTTTTGGGATTCTGTAAACCTATAGTCCAGGTAATGCAAGACATCACAAAATCTTAAATGAATGCCAGTTCTCTGAATAAAATGTATAACTTGGCATTTCTGTCATAACAAAACAGAAAAACTTCCAAATATGTTTTACAATAAAGGCAAAGATGCCATATCACTCAGGTGTCCAGATTTTTGCAGAATGTTCAAATGTTTGTCTTATATTTTGTCTTGGTCTGCATAAAATGTGTGGTTTCTGGAAATTCATTGAGGATTGACATCACTAAATAATGGCATACATTTGAATTTTTTACCTCATTTTCTAATGCAAAAGCTGTTATTCTAGCAATTTTCTGAGTTTGTAAGAACAAGATTTAAAAGCTGTCCCCAATTTTGGGCATTTGCCCCCCCCCCCCCCCGCCATTATTTTTGGCTTTGAACAGATTTCTTGCACTTAGATGGTGAGAGGTATGAACATTGCCCATCCCCCATGAAGTCGTTGTCCCCCTAGACCTTTTTCATAATTTAAAGTAAATCTAAGGTCATTAAACATCAGTGAAAAACAGGAAGTTCCTCACATGCTTACATCTACTGATTTCAGATAGCTTCTTACAGCTCTTTTACAGTTTTACAAAAAGGGTAATTTGAAATGAGAAACCCTGAATAACTATAGGTTCAGAGGTTCATAGGTGTTTACTAGGCTAACGACTACAAGGGCCTTTTTATGCCTAGCCATGCAACCAAAATCTCTGACGTCTAATACCCTTGATAATTGCAAGAAGGAGCTTAGGAGATGAAACATTTACAAGCAGAGGCCTGGGAGATTAACCATTTACAGGTTCCCTATGTCCATTAGAGACACAGGTGCCAAACCAGGGATAAATTTCCTGTTCCCCATCCAATTGTCCAAGTTACACTTGAAGTGGGTTAGGGAGGAACTCTACTTCTCATGGACGGGGAGCCTGTTCCAGAGACGGGGTAGTCTCTGGGATATATACGTGTCTCTCCAGCAGGTGCTTTTTATATCACAGGCAAGGCTTAAGTCTTTAGAATAGGTAATTCTGGTACTGTTTGTTTTGTGGCTATGCAGAAGGTCCATCAGAGTGGGATCTGACAATGCCTTGTATACCAGGAATAAATCTACCCTCAAAAGCCTGTAGGAGATGGAATAGAGGCATAGGGCCTTGAGGAGGTCTGCATAGGACATATTACTTATGCCCTGTATTCTTTTAGTGAGGAACCTCTATGGAATTTCCAGTTGTTGGATATACCTGGTTAGGTACATACCAAAGGGTGCAATGTACTCAGTGAACAGTCTAATGAATGCAGAATACACAGGAACAATGACTTCCTTGGACTTAGATGCCCATACCTTTGTTTATAAGCTGTGCAACATAGAATGATTTCCTCACAGTGTAGACACGTGATGGTCAAAGGCTAGATTGCTATCTATGGGTGTCCCTAAGTCCCTGATTACTGGGTCATCTCTAAGGGGTGTGTTGTCACTATGATAGCTATTAGAGGTGGATGATTTCCTGAAGGATACTATTATGCATTTTTTGGCATTTAGTTTTAATCCGTGGCTCTGACACCAGTTGTTTGTCTGTGTCAGCCTCTCCAGGGGAACATTTGTGTCAGTGTGAGATTCAGTGACAGCTCCTGATTTGCAATCATCTGCAAATTTAGTCAGCCAGAGATCATTGACAATGGCCTGGACTTCACAGAAGTAAATGCCAAAAAGGAGGTGTCCAAGGACCAATCCTTGAGGGACTCCACTTGTGACTGGCCTCTTTGTAGAGGTGGACTCCCCAGTTCTAACTTCCTGGGTTCTGTCTGTGAGCCTGTTGGCTATCTACTGGGTAACATACAGATTTGCACCTAACCTATTGAGTTTGTCAACAATGCCAGAGTGGGGTATTGTGTCAAATGCCATGTCCAGGTCAGGGTAGGCAGTGTGAACCATTTTATCCTTATCCATTGCTTAGGTGATCTTCTCAAAGAAGTCCACAAGGTTTAGTAGGCATGACCTGCCCTTGACAAAATCAAACTGTTTTACGTCAAGTGTCTGGGGGTTTACTATATCACAATTGATCATTTCCATGATCATTTTTTCCATGGTTTTACATATAATACTAGATAGACTTATGGGTCTGTAGTTTCCAGGGTCTGTAGATGGCTCATCTTTGTGCAGAGGGATTACTGTTGCTGTTCTCCATTCATGAGGCACAATTAAATAGCAATCCCAGAGGGTTTGATAGGTCATGTTTCATGCTATTTAGAAGGCATCCTGGGATATTGTCTGGGCCCACTGATGCAGTGTTCTTGGCCTTAGAGAGAGCATTAAGGACCTGTTCTCTAGTGATAGCAGGGGGGAATTATAATTGATGGTATTACCCGAGAGAAGGTTGGGGCGGAAAAAGGGTTAAAGTTGGAGATGAATTTATTTGTCAGTAGGTTTGCTGTATTTTCTGGCTCAATATAGGTGGCTCCACTTACGGTGAGTTCTGCACACATAGCTAAAGAATACCTTGTGGTTGCCCTTGGCCTGGGAGGCCAAATTTACATCAGATTTGGCTTTGGTAGACTTTATTTGTCCTCTGACTTGTTTGTTTAGTTTGATGAGTATGCTTTTATTCTACTGGGTGCTGCACCTCCTAATTTTGCCATGATTGTCTTCCTTCTGTTATACAGACTATTGATTTTGTGATTCTACCAGGATTGCTTGTTGTTTTGAGATAGTCTTGTACTTCTTCTTACTGGGTACAGCTGCCTCTGTGTAGCTAGTAATATGCTTTTACAGTGTTTCTGTGAAAAGTTCTGCATAGGCAATAGTGTTCTCAAGGTTTATGGGGGCTTAACATTTTGCCAGGTTATCACTTAATAGCAGGAAGATGGCCTTAGAGTAGTTCCTGAATATTCCAGGTTTATCTGGGAGTCCATGTTTTATTTTTACTTCAATTGAGAGCATTTGGCGTTCTGACCATACCAGGTAAGACATTACAGTAAGGGGTGTGCAGCACTCTCCCATATTAGAGAGGACCACATCCAGTATGGTTGCACCCCTGGTTGGTGGATTGAGAATCTGGTCCAAGGAGTTTGTATTTATAAAATCCAGGAATCTCTTTGTCTGTATGTTTGATGTTGTTTAGGATTCACGGTTAATAGTGGGATAATTAAAGTCACCCACGAATATGATATTGGGTTGAAGCTCCCTGTACTTTGTGGAGTAGCAGAAATCAAACTTTAAAAAATTACAGAAGTATTTTTGTACCAGTTTTATGTCAGTGTGTCTAAGATATAACTGGATATTAGCATGAGCTACTGATAACAATTCCATTTAGCAGAATATTTGCCCCTTGTGCCATGTGCACTCAGCATAATATATCTTACCATAAAATGCTTTACAATGCCTGTGCAAGTCAACCTTCTATTAATCATTACTGCTAACCGATTTGATGTAGTTTTAAAAAATATGTATTTTTAGATGCTTACTCGGCATGCTAAATAATCTTATTTTAGAGATATATGGAAAATGGGTAGGACATAGAATGGAGAAAATAATTATATAAACTAAATCACTTGCTGTGACAAAGGGAGATACTGTCAGCACAGCTATCTGGAATTTTGTAAATAATTATATGCCATTTGTGAATATCAGCGTGATTCATATAAGATGTTTGTGTTACAAATGTATTAGAGCTGTATGTCATATAAGATGGTTTGTACAGATGTGTGCTGAAGAGGTATTTTACAAAGTGCTGTTTGAAATGTATGCACAGTGTACCTTACTGGAATAGAATAGAAATGCACATACACTAATGTAACTTTTTAAATGTATATATTTTAACAGAGGAAACTGGAATACAGAAGGTTAACTTGCAAAACTTCAGAAAAATAGCTCAAATTAAATTACTTTATAGCTGGGCCATAAAAAAAGATGTTATCTTTCAGTTTCAGTGCAAAAACAGACACAATGTCTGTGCTGAGAAGTT
Organism: Protopterus annectens; assembly: GCF_019279795.1. Lineage (NCBI taxonomy): Eukaryota > Metazoa > Chordata > Ceratodontiformes > Protopteridae > Protopterus > Protopterus annectens. The sequence continues at coordinate 614,927,990 of NC_056751.1, read as the reverse complement.
TTCTGTATTGTCTTGGAAGTGTTTTATTGTTTTATGACTTCCAGGATCTGCAACGATATGAGGAAAAGCCCTTGTGTATGTATTTTCACTGGTAAATACTAAATACTGCTAGCTTTCAGCATTGGGGGGTTTACCTGGGATAGAGTCAGATGACAAGAAATTATGTCATTCTGCAAGCTACCCCCGCAATAATATTTGCGGAATTAATTTAAGAACTCTCTGAGAAAGACTCTGCATTCTGTATTCTGTCTTTGACCTGACAACATCAGATAGAGGATCTGCTCACCACATCTGCCTTCCTGTTCTAATTAAGTAAGTGTACTAGGTTGTAGTAATTCTCTTAGACATATTCAGGAATATACCAACGTGTAGCTTAGATATTTTCTTTATTTATTTGAGACTATCCTGCAATGTTGTTTTAAATATTTCCTGTGATTTTGAACTCTGCTGTGGCTGTAAATATATACTGAGTATTTTCTTGTTTTTTAATATTTATTATTAAATATATTTAAATGTCTCATTGTGGCTGGTCTGTCTAGACATATTTAAGCTCTGAGAGTACTTGCATATTTATTTGGTGGCACTGTGTAGGCCACACCGAATAGCCTTGCTCTTGGTCAAACTACCATTTGTATTGATAGTAACATTACACAGTAAGATTGGTCACCCTTTGTTAAGGGCCTTAAAGTAGCTGATAAAGAGTTGGCTGGTGGCAGTAATAACTACCTTATAATCTGGGTAGAAGGGGACATAGCTAGTAAACCTGTCAGCCTTTCCCAGGTGTGTGTGTGTGTGTGTGTGTGTGTCTATGTCAAATAAATCTCCAAGAGTGTGTGTGTGTGTCAGCTACTTGGGCAGGGACACGAAGCACTGGTTGGACATACTAGGTGTTGGAGGTCTTGGCTTGGCCACTCAGCTAAGATCTCATTTCTGTAGCTGTGTCAGTGGGGGTGTCTTACTGGGGATCTGGAGAAAGAGTGAGAAACTATTCCCAGACTGACTGTGGTCTTTGTGTGCTCTTAAGGGAAATTACACTTTGTGCAGAAAGCTGCATCTGGAAATACTGTGTGTGTAGTTGTCATCCTCCCAATGCACATCCCCCACTGGTGCTAGTGGTGAGGATTGAGGCTCCTTGATTAATGAGCAATTCAATACTTTACATAATTATTTACAAAATCAATATATTTAGATCAATTTTAATATTACAATTGATAGGAAACAAAACAGAACCCAAGTAAGGCATTCAATAATATTGAAAATATAAGCTGGGATAACATATTAATATTATAAGATGCAAATATAAATTGAAAGCAACAGAAATATATCCAGTCCTCTATAACTGAACTGTGACCTGCAAGTTCAGTATTTTTTTCCCCTTCTGTCACTATGACAGTCATTCCAGTGCTACATCCTTCACTGGGTCTACAGCTACTCCAGCCTTTACGGGGAGAGACGGGGGTAAAGTTAGCACTGAACCTATCTGCCAGGATGTTGGCAATATCAGTTGGTTCTGTATATTTAGTGCCATTGTGTTGTAACTCAGAGCAGATCTGAGTGTTGCCATTGAGATTCTTGACATAGCTATAGAATGCTTCGTGGTTGTCTTTAGAAACAGTGGTGATTTTGTTTTCGTAACTAGCTTTGGAGGATTTTATGAGGGATCTCAGCTTCTTACCGAGGCTGACCAGGGAGTTCCTCCACTCATGGGATATTACTCTTTTTTGCAGCAGTTTATTTCTTCTGTTGTAGAGTTTGTTTATGGCAGGGGACAACCAGACTGGCTTCCTTTTTTTGGTGGATAGTACCTTGGTTCTGTTAGGGATAGCATGATCCATGCTCTCATGTAAGTGCTTAAAAAGTGCATTTGTGTACGATTCAACAGTCGTACCTCTATTGTACATGTGCATGGGTGTGGTGAAGTTTGCCACTTCTGTCTTAAGAAGCGTAAAGTTGGCTTTGGAGAAATATTTTACAGTGGTTTCCCTAATGAGGGGAGTGGGGGCAGGATGTGGATGTCTAGCCCATGTTGGTAATGACCAGGTCTAGGATATTGCTACCCCTGGTGGGGGTGTGGATAAGTTGATCCAAGGCATTAGAATTTATGAATTTCAGAAAACGTTGAGCAAAAGAGTTGGTAAATGAGTAGTTTTCCCAGTTAATGGTGGGATATTTGAAATCACCCATTATTAGGGTGTTAGGTTGTACCCTACATAGTTGTACACAATGGTATTTAGTGCTGGACAAGCAGATGGATGATGGATACTTTTTTAGGTGATAAGAATCTGTGTATACCTTATTCGATATATTAGTTCTAACCAATTTTGGCTTTTAGTGCTGTAGAGAGATAGGTTCTGAAAGAGGTGACAGTTAAAGTGTTTATTACAGCATTGTTCAACTTTTGCTTTTTTGTGAGGCCTGGAGGTTAGTAAGGATGGGAACATCATAAAGTAGTGAGAGAAGGAGGTAAGTAGCGGCAAGTATAGCTCACATCAAGAGGTTCCTCAGTTCGATTCTTGGCTGGGTTGCTTTCTGTGCAGTGTCTGCATGTCCTTCCTGTGTTCATGTGGGTTTCCTCTGGGTGCTTCAGTTTCCTCCCACATCCCAAAGACATGCAATAGGTGGATTGTACACTCTGAATTGACCATAGGTGTGAGTGTCAGTGTGAGTGTGTGGAGTGGATGAACTACAGCGCCAGGGCTAGCCCACCTGGTAGTTTCAACTATAGTTTTAGATGATTGTCACTGTTTAAGTCTCACCCCGACCCTATGTGCAAAAATGGGATAAAGGGGTTGTGGATGTATGGATGAGAATGTTTTTGGTTCTATACATCATTATTAGTTTTTCATGATTGTTTAATGCAATTTGCATATGCAGGTTGAATTTAAGATTATCTTCTACTAACCTCCATAATAATTTTGCTATGAGAAGTGACTTCAATGGTTGTATTATCAAGAGAGAGGATTTAAAATTTTTCTTTTTCATGAGAAAGGATCGGGGGGGGGGGGGTCAGCATGAGTTGTGAGTTACAAAGCCTTGTTTCAGTGGCTGGTAAAGCTTTCTGAGTAATTTTTTTGAGATGTGCCAGGTTGTCTGATGTACATGTGGGTGTGGAGTCATCTGCATATTATAATAAGGGAGCCTGTTGTGTTGATGTGTTTGGGGTTTGGTGAGAACGTTAATGAGGAGGGGACCACGGACAGAGCAGTGTGGTACACCGGGGGTGACTGGTAGGCATGGAGAGGTTGTGGAGTACCTTTTACTGAATGATACCTATTAGACAAGTAGCTTTTGAATCATAGACGGGTGGGTTGAGATAGATCTAATGAGGACATTTGACAGAGATGTTTGATGTGACACACTGTGCAGAAGGCTTTAGACACATCTAGAAATGAGGAGGAGACTAGTTTTCCATTATTTCTAGCTTTAATGACAGTATCTATAAAGGTTGGAAGTGGAGTATTAGTACTATGAGAGGGCAGAATCCACATTGTGTGTGGGGGATAGGAATTCTTCCTGCAGGAGATAGTTTAACAATTGTTTTTGAATACATTTTTCAAGTATTTTGTAGAGGGGGAATAAGATTGCTAAAGTTCTAAAGTTGACTGTTGAATTTCCTTTTTTGTGTAGAGGGATAGTGTGTGATTTTTTTTTTTCCAGAGAGAGAGAGAGAGAGAGAGAGAGGAAATGTAGGATTCCTGGACTGATCTAATTATAAGGCTTGGGACAGGATAGGCAATATTCACTTGGTACTCACTAGGAAGGTCATCAGCTGGAGTAGAGCGTTGTTTGTTTAAGAGTAGTTTTATGTAGGATGTGGGCACAAGTTTGAAAGTGAAAGTGGATGTGATGACATAAGGCTATTGGACAGGATTGGGATTAGATGTTGTGGAAACCTTGGTTAGGGATGCTACATTATCAATGAGATAAGAGTTGAGTTCTATTGCATTTTCGAATGGTGAGATATTGGAAGAGAGGTTAGGGTTGAGGTTTTGGCTAGAATGTAATACAGTAAACTCTCAGTTAACTGGCATCCATGGGGATTGGTAGATGCCAGATAACTGAAGTTTCGGGTTGCTTGAGAGTTACTATTAAAAATAGGCTTGACTAATACTGTATCCTATACTATTTGTTTGGTTTGACTTGCTCTCAGGCTGGGGGTTGAATTAATTTATTCCTATATTCCTTTTTAAAACTCAAACTCTAAAATGTAAGGTATGTTTCTATGGGGAACAACAGAAAGTGCAACACATAAAAATTGTATTGTATTTCTTCGATATTTTATTGCCGGTTGCTTGAGAATGGTGGCTGCTTGAGTTTTGGTTAACTGAGAGTCTGCTGTATTTCTTTAACGAGTGAACAGAACTTTTATGGGTTGTGTTTATTCTTGTTCTGAATGTTGTTACAGTATAGATTTTGCTTTACTTATTTGCTTTTTATTACAGTCTTCGTGCTTTCCTGACGTTTTCAAGATATTATGGTGTTTTGTATTATTCCAGTCTTCACAAGCTTTTTCTCTGTGCTGCATTAGTATTGTACTCTTTTTGTAGAGTCCAGTTGCATTATTTGTTTTTAGTCTCTTCCTTCTAGGAAGTGCAAGGCTGTTTAGGATATTTAGGGAAGTTTTTAAATTAATTTACAGCATCATCTAAGGGGGGGGGGGGTTAGGATGTTCCATTTAATAGATGGTAGGGTAGTAATAAATATTTCTGGGTCAGACTTGGACAGGTTACATGTTGTTTTATACTTTATAAACATGCTGCTTAACTGGATGTGACAGAGCCTAATACTGTATCTGTGATTTGAATTTACTAGCGTCTGATACTAAGATCCAGTCTAATAAGGTGTTTGATGTCTTGCATAATGGTTGTAATCATTAATTAGTTGTGTGACACCATATAAGTTCATACTGGATGAAGGGCAGTTAGAGGTTAAATCCAACCAATTGATATTGACATCACCTAGTATTATTTTTCTTGTGGAATTGTTATGGATCTCAAATGTAGCATATGTTCCAGTGTAGCTGTATTGTCCCTAGAGGGTCAGTCATATATATATTTGTTTGCATTTGTTTATTTTGAGAAGTGTAATAAGAAGCTTTGCTGAATTGAACTTTGGTATTGGTTTGCTGTAGGGGGAATATGGTAGTTGTTGGAAAATATTAAAGCAGTGTCACCACCTTTCCTATTTATATAGCCATTACTGGTGATATAGCCAGGGGGTATAATTTCAGAGTAATTTATGTTGGGTTTAAATCAAATTTCAGTTATAGTTAGAATATCAGAATCATGTTGGGTAATCTAGGCACATGTAGTTCAGTAGTTTTATTTATGGTGGCAAAAGTCAAAAGTTAGGTTACTGGGGTGCAGATTTGGCTATCGTGGGTTTAAAGAAGTGTGTAGAAGGGAATCATCTAGATGTTGGTTGTGAATGGTGGACCCAGTAATGGGGTGAATGTCTCCTCTTAGGAGGATTTTAGTATATTGGGGTATTACTGATTCTTGTTTTAACTGTTAATTATTAACTGTTAGGTGTATTTTTCTTCATAGTCCTTCACCGCATGCAGGATTTATTTTTATCTGGAATTATATTCACATAGGTTAAGTACTACAGGGCCAGTATGAAAATATTGGGTAAGTTAACATCACGAGTCTAAAAGCACCTGTTATGTAATATAGCAATAACCCACGCCTGGGTGTGGGTAATGTGGGATTTACCCACGGTTGGCGTGGTTTGGTCCTGAGGACTAAGCCCGAGGGACCAAACAAAGACAACCGTGGGTAAATCCTGCATTACCCACACCCAGGCATGGGTTATTGCTATTATACTATGACATTATTTAAGAAAAGAAATAATTACTTTTCTTAAATAATGGCATTGTATAATGCCTCTTTGCTGCCCTTCCGCACCTGTCTGGTATCCGTGGCAGTTCTGATGTACTGCTCATGCCTACGCAGTACATCAGAGCTGTGGCCAAAAGCAACGGAGAAAGCAAGATCGCCGTTGCTTTTTAGTGTTTCGCTATGTTAAATAGGTTTAACATAGCGAGACAGCTTTAAAATAAACAACGGAGATGTCCGTTGCTTATTTTAAAGCTGTCTCGCTATGTTAAACCCATTTAACATAGCTAAATAGTAAAAAGCAATGGAGATCTTGCTTTCTCCATTGCTTTTTTTTTTTAAACCTGTCTCGCTATGTTAAATGGGTTTAACATAGCGAGACAGCTTTAAAATAAGCAACGGAGATCTCCGTTGCTTATTTTAAAGCTGTCTTTCTATGTTAAACCCTTTTAACATAGCGAGACAGGTTTAAAAAAAAGCAACAGAGAAAGCAAGATCTCCGTTGCTTTTTAAACACTGCGTCGCTATGTTAAAGGAGTTTAACACAGCGAGACAGCTTTAAAAAAAGCAACGGAGATCTCCGTTGCTTTTTTAAACCTGTGTCGCTATGTTAAACTCTTTTAACATAGTGAGACAGTGTTTTAAAAGAGACTTATACTAATGGAAAAAGTCCGGGTGACCGGACCTTTTTCCATTAGTATAAGTCGATTTACAATGTGCACGCTGGCCAATCAGCATGCATGTTTTGGAATATTAATGGGGGGTCATGGTATAATATGGGACACTGACTTCTTAAACAGCTCTTTCTCAGTCTAATTTCCAATACACATATCAGTATTAGAATTTCTAATAAGCATTTATTTTAAAACTTTCCTCCAGTAATTTATACAAGGATTTATTAGTGGCTTATATTGCATTCATTGTTTAATGTTGCTAAATGTGTTGTTTTGTTTTCTTCTGATCTGGACAACAAATGTGTCATGTACACACATTTATTATTCAGTGGAGTTAACAATATGAATGCACTTAAAACTCCTTGTACTGTTTTTTTAATGATCTAATGAGAACCCACCTACTTATTGGTAAAGAGGTGAAAGCAGTTAGATTCCTGATTTTTTACTTACTTGCATTAGTTTTAATAACAGCTAAAAAATGATGTTTTTTTTTTCTCAAGGCCAGATTATACCTTTTCCTTTACATCAGTATATTAACCGAGTCAGATTCTTACCTCTAAGTTTTTCTAATGAACCTTCCCAAGGCTCAGGTTATTGACCCTGAGACTATGGTGCCTTCCTTTCCTGAATAGATTTGCCACTTCCTATAATTTACCTCAGGCTTCAGACATTAAGATTTTATCTACTTTCAGCAAATATATCACACATATGTGTTTACTGTCTTACCACGGGCTGAGCATATGCTAGTTTTATGACCTGCAACATCTGCACAGTTTTGGTATGTATGAATATTCACATGTTACCTAACTCTTCCTAGTCCCATAACAACAAACTATGAATTAATCTGTACTTGCCTCAGTTATAGGCAGACGACATCTTTTGTCATTATATGGAGCATACTAGTATAGGAGTGAATGATATATAACTCTATTCAGTTTACTGCCATAGAATGCTGTAAGTCATCTTAGATCTATGGCTTTTGGCACACTACTTATAATTGTTATATCACTAGTTTTATATTTATTCTTTCATGGAAAGGGTGTCACATTAACTGAGTTAAACTTCAGTCCTGTTATTATAAGATTGCAAAATTCCCATCAGCCCAACCAAATCGCATCCACCATTGCCAGGCCACTAAAGAACTAAACTGACTAGAATTTGGACATTATCTACATTACACACAACTTACCTTTGCCCATAAACTCGTTTATATACCTGTGTGTTGCCCTTCCCTGAAAAATATCATTGAACTTTACACTCCATCCAAAAATCTATGCTCTAACAACAAACACCTACTTAAAGTATCAAAGCCTAGTAAAAGAGCAGGCAGCTGTCTCTATTCCCATTCCATAACAAAGCTGTGGAACAGTCCCCCATCATCAGTTACAGAATTAGACAACATAATCTCCTTTAAAAGAAAACTAAAACACCATCTCACTGATAACCCCAGCTGCAAATGCAACACATATCTGCAGCCTCCTTAATCTAGCAAAACTGTTTCACGTAGCAAATATACTTATGTATATGTTATGCTGTTACACCATACGAGTCCTAGTCCACACATCAATACAACCATCTTAACACGTTATCTTCTCTGTCACTTTCTGCTTTTAATAATACCATTAAATATATGCCACCTATAATCTTATTCCCACTACCTAGCTATAAGATTCTAACTATATCTGTCTTACCTTTCTAATTCTATCTTTCCTTTTTCCTACCCCCCAAAAAAATTTAGCTGTATTGTTAAATATTTCTAACTGTATAATTTTCCTACATGCTAATGTTCCATTGTTACTGTATAGTGCCTTTTTACAACATATTTGATTTTTAGATAGTTTTCTGTATTATTTCACTTGCTTTATAATTAAAATTTTGTTTCCTTACAAATTCATGTAATGATTTTCATGTAACTTGGAGCTTTTCTCCCCAGGCCTCCACTGAAAATAGGTCTCAAGCCCAGTGGACTTTCCTAGTCAACAAATGTCAATAAATAATAAATAAATAAAGGATACAATGAAGGTGTATCCAGTCATTGGGGCAGCTAGACATTTCCCAGCATGTTCCTGGTAAGTTACAATTATGATTACAAGAGCATAATATGTAAGAGTCATAATCTGACTAGTTGTCATGTATTTGTTAGTGTTTCCCATTTTTAATTTGGCAAATGACATCTACTTTTCGCATTACGGATAGGTTGATGTACTAATGGATGCCAGTGATACTAGGCATATGAAGTGTCTGTATCAGTTAGGCTGTAGCTACATAGGTTGGGAATGCAGCATATAATCTATAACCTATTAGCTACCAATAGGAGTAGATATAAAGAAAAGGGATGAAACATGAGACTTACCCTACTTTAGCTTGGTCAAATAGCCTATGGCATACGTTTATGACCCCAGTTTGAGTGAATTGACAATGAAATATGTGTTAAAAAATATAATGCATGTCATGTAAAGTGGTGTTGCATCTGGTGAAGCTTTTTTAGGGGTGAAAGCACTTATATATTTAAGTTTTTTGTTTTGCTTTTCAGTAAAGAAGTATCAATCTCTAAAAAAGTTACACGTGCTTAATTACTCTGAAGTTAAACCGAGACTGGCTACAGTTCGTGATTCTTTTTTCCTGATTGCAAGTAGTGTCAGCCATGAAAGCTGATGCTCAGCAAATATATCACCATATTGGATTACCAAAGTTTCAAAACTTCGAACATCATACAGTCAAGACCAAGACCACATAATCAAAGTTTTGAAAATTCGAAACTAAAACAATAAAATAAAAAAAAAAATGTTTACATTTTTGCAGGGGGGCAAGCTTTCCCACACCTCCCACATCCCCAGATAATTAAATATACCAACTCCGAGATCACTACAATGAGGAAAATAGTAAATTTTCCATTCTGTGCTGTACGGCGATCTCCATTCAAAGCCTTCAAAGTTTCAAAACTTCGATTATATGGTCTCCGCCATATGATGTTTGAAGTTTTGAAATTTTGGTAATCCAATAGGGACCCTTTTATATATATATATATATATATATATATATATATATATATATATATATATATATATATATATATATATATATTCATAGGTTCATATGTTGGTACTAGGCTACTGGCCCTAGGGCTTATACAAGCCTAACCATAACAATTCCCTGGCTATTTCTTCCCACAATATTTACTTCCCTGGCCTAGCAGGAGGACTGACCTGATCCCCGTGGTGAATTTCTTATCTCACATCCAATCATCAAGGTTCCTTTTGAAGAGGGCCAAAGAGGCACTCTGCTTGACATGTATGGACAGTCTGTTACAGAGTCTAGGGAGTCTCTGAGTCAGGAACCTATACCTCCAGCATGTTTTGTTCATTGTGATGACAAGGTTTAGATCCCTGGAGTGTGTGGCTTTGAGGGATTGGGAATTCTTTAAGTGTAGCATGTCCAACAGCTCTGGGTTTGACATGGCCTTGTATGCTAAGCAGAGATTGCCTCTGAGTAGATGATATGCGATAGAGTATAGCTGGAGTTTTTTAGACTGTCAGCATAGGGTATCTGCTTTAGGCCTGTGATTCTTTTAGTGAGGTATTTCTGTGGCCTTTATAAAAAAAACAAACAAATAAAAAAAAAAAAAAAAAAAAAAAATATATATATATATATATATATATATATATATATATACATATATATATATATATATATATATATATATATATATATATATATATATATATATACAAATATACTTATACATATATATATATATATATATATATATATATATATATATACAAATATACTTATACATATATACAAATATACTTATACATATGTATGCTATAAGATCATCTGTGTTCAAGTGAAATGCTTTAGACTAAATGCCTAGTGATCCTTATAGTCAATCATGGCAGATATTAGAGTTTCATTCTCATTACTATTTGTAGGGTGTATTGTAATGCTACACCTCTTGTTCCATTAACTTTTTAATGAGTCCCTATAATACCTTAAATATTTTCACTGGTGTCATCTAATGTTCCTCGCAGCTTTGTACTGAAGTTTCCCTCCACAAGGATATACAGTACTCCTGGCTGTTACTTCCTATAGGTACCCTTTTCCTCCAGTCACTCATGGATTGTTGCAATCATTGAATCATGCCAGACATTAAAGTTTCATATTTCTTATTATATAAAAATAGCAAATACATATTTAAACTAACTCATTAGTTAGCATACTAGATTAATGCTGTTGCAATCTGTGTCAAGGATACAGGTTTTGAAATCTTCCCCCTTTTTACTCTGCATGCTTTTTAAAGACTTGATTAATATTATTAAGCATCTCTGGTGTCTTGTGGTAGAGGCTAGGACTACTATCCTCTGTGAGAAATTCAAGGGTACAGGGTTTTAAACTTTTAAGTGCTTTTAAGGCACAAGGTTACAAGTTATCCTTGGTGTTCATTGCTATCCCTGCCATTAAAGCATGATGTTTTGAGTTATCTCTGGTGTGTAATGTACCCCCCCCCTTAGTGTTGCTGGACTTGATCATTAATCTTGGGGAAATGTGGTGTCATAATATCTCCCCAAATCCCCCACATACTCATGAGTGCACAGACACACACACACGCACACACACACACACACACACACACACACACACACACACACACACACACATGCACATATTCACACACACAACTTCGCAATCCAGTTGCACTCACAGACACGCTCACCTGTTCACCTACACACACACAGAATTACCTTACTCCCTAACACCCACTACTGTGACCTACCAAGCAGACACACTGTGAGACATACACTCACAAATGCAGCCCCACTCATATACACACACCGAATACTACCTGTCTGATAACCTCTCCGGCACTTACCTCTACCACAATGCATGAACAGGAGCTTTTGGGCACGTTCATTAACATATGTGGCCACTGCTCATGAATGGCCATGTTATGTATAACTGCCTTACTGCAGGCAATTCTTGGGAGACTTCATGGCTAATTATATATGCCTCTCCCCCGACTGCATCATTAACATTTAACATGGCCATGGAGACAGCCCACTTGGGTACTGCATGTCTTTGTGCTAAAGCACAGTGGTAAGACTGTCTCTGAATAGCAACTGGTTTACTTCACCTTATGGTATCCTTTCTGAATTCAGCCCATAGCCTGAATGATGAAACCAGACAAAGAATAAATCACTTAAAAATGACATATCCTGGCTTTCTTTACCGTATACTGCAATGTTTTTGTTAAATAATTGCTATCCTTTGTTAAATTTTAATTGGATATGTAAAATAGTTTCAGTATTTTATTCAATAATGTAATTTAATAGTATGTTTGTTTGTGTCTTTTGGCTTTTCCCGGTTAGAGGTCACCACAGTGGAACTCAGGTCCACTAATGATTGGCAGTAGATTTTTACGTACTGGCTTGCCGGGTCTAACGCACAACCTTCAATGAAGGAACGCCCATTCATGCATGTTGCTACACAGAAGATGCTCTAACTGAGAATTGAACGGGCAACGTCTAACTGTGAGGCAACAACGCTACCGCAGCACCACCACCAGTACAAAATTATGGATTTTCTGCTTAGAGTAGGAGGAATAGTGTGGAACTTGTGGAAAAATTATGGGTACAATTTTCCAGTGGCCTTGATTATGACTACTAGAGATGTGAAGAGAAGGAATCTTCACTTTGATCAGTAAGACCTTCCATGAGGGAATAATGACGGTAATCAGCAGGACAGTAAAGGGCGGCCACGGTGGTGCAGGGGCAGCCACGGTGGTGCAGCGGTTAGCTTTGTTGCCTCACAGGTTCTCTGGTTCAATCCTTGGCTGGGATGCCTTCTGTGCGGAGACTGCACGTCCTCCCTGTGGTAGCGTGGGTTTCCTCCGGGTGCTCCGGTTTCCTCCCACATCCCAAAGACATGTTGTAGGTGGATTGGACACTCTAAATTGGCCCTAGGTGTGAGTGTGTGCATGTGTGTGCCTTCTGTGGAAGGTTGGGCACCGGGCTGGCAACTCGACACCGTAAAACTCCACTGCCAATCATGAGCAGACAGGTGATCCGCTGTGACAACCCCTAACCGGGAAAAAGTCAAAAGAAGAAGAGCAGGACAGTAAATTATTGCTGCAATCAGTGTCACAGATATGTTTAGCATAAATCAAGAAGACTGATTTTCAGATAATGTCATTAAACTAGTACTGCATATGAGCCAGAAGGGCAAGCTGTGCAGAAACACCATGCAGTACGGTGGATAATTTGTTGGTACTTTGGAAGTAAGTGATACGGAGTGCTGTCATGGATTTGGAATAGTAGAACCTCACAGGAATTTAACTTGGTTCTTGTGAAGAAATAAAGCTAAATGGCAGCCAGGAAGTATTTTCTCCACCCTGTAGTAATCACCTTAGGTAGATTCTGTGTAATACCTCAGTAGCGCTTAGATGTACGCATTGGAGAATTCAGAGTGAAGGATGTGACAAAGCTAAAGGTACAATGAAACTTACCATAGACATACAACAATAGGGAAAGAGACAGTATGATAGGGGATGAATGATTTATTGCAGAGACCTACATGCATTTACATTCATTGCAGAGATTTACAGCAAAGAGAGCCCATCTGGGAAGGGGACAGGTTTGTAGTCAGTTGGAGTTGTCCATGCCAGTGAATTACTAATGATCTTATTTTTTTTTTTGTCAGTCTTTATCAACAATGTGACAGTGAACAAAATTACTAAACCAGACAGTCCTCATTTGCCAATGAAAAGAAAAAGCAAGTTAAGCCTAGTGAGTTTATCCAGTGAAAAAAGTAAATTGTACCTCTCAGAGAAAGAGAGAGAGAGGCGGAGAGAGAGAGAGAGAGAGAGAGAGAGATAAAGTGACTGGAGGCACACAGTGTGCATTATGTATTTGAGAAGAGTTGTGCAAATGTATTAATAAAATGAATTCATAGAAATTACAAAGAATCAAGGATATAAACAATGTCTATATTAACTTCAGTAAATATTGATCTTTCCAGTGAGCAAAGTTAATTGCATGATAATGTAATATGTGGAATGCTTTGACTGCAGTCTGAAAAGGAGAAAAATAGCATTGTTCTAGCCAGTTTTTAAAGTATTGCTGCTGTAAAAATAAATAAATGAAATAAAATAAGTAAATTGAACCTCATGCTATTATAGTGACAGCTGTCAACAGGAAACTGCATTGAAAAGCAATTCCATCTTTAAAAGCTGTGGATCCTCATGCTACCACACAATTATAATCAGAAACAAAAGTTTACCACTAACTGTCAGCAGCATTAAATGCTGTTGCCCAACTTTTTCTGCCACTCAGTTTTTGTGAAACTATCATACAAGGCAGTTAAAGCTCTTGATGTATTTCAAAACATTCTAATCAGTACAACCTCGCTGTGTGCCCAATCTCATTGAGAAGGGGGAAGGGGGACTGAGATGAGGGAGACGTGTATAGTATAAATATGTTTCTGTTTAACCTTTCCACTGTTCTAGCTGTAGGCTAACACTGCTCAGCATCTGAGCTCTCCAGGTTTGTTATTATTTTCTAGATATCCTTCAATCCTTGCTTACTAATGCTCCTAATTATTAACTCTGCTCTTTATATTCCCTTGTGCTAAATTTGTTATCCACCATTTCTTCCAGTATTATATAAAACCACCTCTTTTATCTTCACTCCTCCTTGGCCTTCCATCCTCTCCTAGTCAAATAATCTTTAGAAAATAAAACTTCTGTCCCATTTTGGGGTTTGTACATTTTCAATCTTCCATACATTAGTATCTTTCTTTTCTTGTCATATGACTCATTTTGAGGTGTGTACATTTCCTATATGCCATACATTGGCATTTCTCTTTTTCTGCCCTATGACCCTCATTTCGGGGTGTACATTTCCTATCTGCCATACACTGGCATCTCTCTTTCACTGGCATATGATTCACTTGCCATCCTCATGCTTCTTGACCTCTTGTAAATAAATTATCACCCCTGTCTGAACTCAAAAGCTCTTCCATCTTCTCTCTTAAGTTGGTCTGATTTGGTAGAAGGATATTTCCTTGAACTAAGCTTGTTTATTTCCCATCTCTCCAGTCTGGTTTCTTGAGTCACTTTGATATATCTTGAACCACTTTTCAGAAATCTTTTTCCTATTAATAGTATTTTAGAAGTTTCCTAAATTCCACGTTTCTCTCCAGCCTCCATTGTTTCATCTCTTCCTCTTTTAGTACATACTCTCGCCTGTGGCCCTGAGATAGACTGCCTCCTTTCCTAGATGGGGACACTCTTTCCAGTTCTTAAGCACCTACTAAAGTTATGCTCAGGCTCCTTCAAAAGGTAGAACTGACATTAAGATCTATTACATTTCTGCCTGTCAGTGTTCATCCCCAGTCCCTTCCTTTCTCCTCTCCTCATTCAGTGGTCTTTAGTTTTCTCGGCCTGTCTTTGCTTTACTGTAGCTTCTTTAATCTCTGCTCTAGACATTTCTCTGCCTCCATTTAGATTGCTCCATTCCATATTTCACTTATCGATCTCTGTTACTGTACCCATCACTCTTACACAATCACTTGGCAATGTAATTTACCATATGCTCTGTCATCCCCTTGGTTCATCCATTTGCAAGTATGCCATCCCTTCCCAAATGCTTGGTACCATACAGACCTGACATCATGCCATTTCTCATGACTTTTTGTTGCAGCTCAGTTCCTGACTAGGATGCCTTCTGAACAGAGTCTGTAAGTTCTCCACATGTTTGTGTTGGTTTCTGCTGAATGCTCTAATTTCCACCCACATCCCAAAGAAATGTGGCAGTGTGAATTGGTGATCCACTAAGTTGTGCACAGGTGCACATATTGTGTAAGAGTGCATGTGTTTCCTGTGATGGGCTGGAGCTGCATTAAGGGTGAACATCTATGTATTCTGCCCTGAGAGTGCCAGGAGATGTTGCAGATCCTCTTGTGCTGGATTAAGTTGGCAGTCATGGGGAATGAATGAATAGCTTTTTTTTGGTGTCCACTATATTCTTGAGGAACTTCATGTTCACTATGACTCCTGAATATACTTGTAATACTTTTTTGCTCTAGTCACTTCCATCTTAGATCCAGAAAAAAAATCACTATTTTCAGCTGTGTAATTTGTATTTTCACTAACTATACCTATTCATAGGATTATAGGAGGTTAGTAGGCTAATGTACCTGGGGCACTTACAAACCTAGCCAAGAGTTTATCCCAAAAAAGAAAGAAACCTCAGTCAGCATCTGTCAGTGAGGGACAAATGTGGAACCCCTGGGATAAATTTGTGGTTTCCCATCCACTCATCAAGACTGCACTTGAAGAGGGTCAGTGAGGTACTCTGTTTGACACGTATGGGAAATCTATTCCAGAGATGGGGCAGCCTCTGAGAGACAAACATGTCTCTCCAGCAGGTTTTGTTGATGTTGCATATTAGATTTAGGTCTTTTGAGTGGGTAATGCACAATGAGTTATACTTATGAATATGGAGCATTTCTAGTAGGGCAGGGTCTGATATTGCCTTGAAAGTGAAACACAGACCACTCCTGAGCAATCTGTATGATACCGAGTAGATTGATAGTGATTTGAGCCTGTCAGCATAGGACAGGTGTTGGAGGCCATGGATTTTCCTTGTGAGGTATTTCTGTGGCCTTTCTAGTTGGTACAGGTGTTTGGAGAGGTATATACCAAACGGGGCATTATACTCAATTATAGGCCTAATGAGAAAGGAGTATAGAGAGGTAATAACCTCCTTTTTTTCTGGATGCAATCCCTTTACTTATGAGATGAACCAAGTAAAAGGCTTTTCTGACCACTGCCGCTACATGATGGTCGAATGTGAGATTGTTGTCAACCTGAGTACCCAAGCCTCTCACCACAGGTTGTATGCTTAGGGAGTTGCCATTGATGTGGTAATCAGTAGGGGACGTGTTTTTGCCAAATGGTATGACAATACATTTTTTGTGTTTAACTTAATGCCATGACTTTGGCACCAGTCATTTGTTGCTGTGAGAGCCTACTGCAGTATGTTAACATCATTTGGGGAGTCAATGACAGCACTCAACTTACAGTCATCCACAAACTTGATTAGACACACGCCTTTTGCCTTTGCCTAGACTTCTGAGAAATTTATTGAGAGAGAAAATTTTCGTTTTTCTAAATATGAATTCATCCACTGTAAAAAGGAGCAGGAAAGCATTGGAATATAGCCATTGTCTTGTTGGAGTGAAGCCAGAAATGATGGTGAGACAGTCGTATTTTTAGCCACAGGGTGAACTGCATGTGGCCAAACCTTGCACAGATACAACGCACAGGAAGATGCAAGTATGAAGGAATTTGTCTCTCTCACTTTTCTCAATTTCGCTACTGGCACCGGTTAGCAGTTGTCTTACCCAAAACTACTTACACTTCTCCTGGTTGCTGTATTGTTTCCCTCTCGCCCATATGTGATCACATTTCACCACCTTTAATTACTCTTTTGCTGCAAATTAAAAACATAGCTGAAGACACTCTCTGAAAATACTCATGTCTATACAGACTGATTTTTAGTCTGCCACGAACGCAACCTGGTTCAACCTGTTCCATTTGCGTTTAACCCACTCCATTACCCTACCCCCATCCCCACACATCCATACATTCAATACATTTATACTTACATTTATACATATATACTTACATTTATACTTAGAGATAACCACACCCCTTCTCCAATCAATCAATCAATCAATCAATCAATCAATCAATCAATCAATCAAACAATCAATCAATCAATCAATCAATCAATCAATCAGTCAATCAATCAATCACACCCCAAGCAGTCTAATGCATTAACCAACCTCTGCTACTCTTCCTTCCACCACAATTTTTCCCGTTAGACCAATTGAATCTCCTAATCCTAACCACTATCTGCATCACTCCTATTCTCTCTCTATCTTCATAACACCCACTGCCCTAGTTCTCCACTTACTTTAACACTTCAACCCAACTCCCACAGCATACTTCTGATAGCTATCCCAATCTTACCACACACAACATGCTCTGGCTACTTACACTCTTAACCACCCTACTCACATCTACCTACATAATTACCTCCTTCCTTAATCTTCAAGTCATCTATATGCATGCACCCACAAAACCAACCATCCCACAAGCACCTAGCCTGCACACTTACATTAGTATATAACCACAACTGTTCAATAACTCACACATTGTGCAGTCCACACTTAAATACACAACCACACAAAAAACACACCTACAACACAAATACACCAAACTAATATCCAAAATCTCTCACCTATTCCTATTCAATGTATCCCTGCTTAGCTCAAGTGGAGATATACATCCAAATCTAAAGCCAGACCCCCAGCATCAGGCACCCTTCCCACAATGTAATTCTGTCATTCACATCTCCCTCATTCAAGCATGCAGCTCCTCTGACCTACTAATCATTAACATGAACGTTAAAAGCATTCTAAACAAACTATGTGAATTTCAAGCAACTCTCTCGCTATACTCCCCTGACACCTCAGTGCTAACTGAAACCTGATTAAAGAATCATACTAAAGATAGTGAATTCTTACCACAAGGATATAATATCCATAGACGTGACAGACTACACAAATGTGGTGGCAGAATAGCTATTATATGTAAAAATAACCTTAGTCTACAACTCCTAGACAGTAACCCATTGCAGTCCTCTGACTCAGAAATACTAGGTTCACGCAGGTCTATATTAGAACATCGAAGTTTCAAAACTTTGAATGTTCTAATATTGAACCCTATTCAGCGAATGCTGAATATAGCGAAGCTATAGAAAAATGAATTTTTTTCCTAGGGAAAGAATTTGGTTGTCCATTTCTGTCGCTTCAGTATTTTTCAGCGCTGTGGTGGAAAGTTACCGGCTGGGTTCAGGTAAGTGTGCGATTGGGCATGGGTTAGGTGAGTTAGGGTTAGGGTACGGGTTACGTATGTGTGCGATTGTGTAGACGTGAGGGTTAGGTGAGTTAGGGTTAGGGCAAGGGTCAGGTGTGTGATTGTGTGGACGTGAGGGTTAGGGCGGGGAAGGTGAGTTAGGGTTAGGGCACGGGTGAGGTGAGTGCATGATGGTGACGGACCTTAGAGTTAGGGTTTGGGTTAAGGTAAGTGGATAGTTAGTGGTGTATGTAAAGTTTAGTGTAGTGTTAGATGTAAGATTTTAGGTGTATGTGTGTAGATTGCTGTTTGTTTGGTGTGCTTGTGTTGTGTGTATGTGTTTTGGAACAGTAAATTTTTTCCCTAGGAAAAAAGAAGCTGTTCTGCATGTTCAATGTTGTAAGTGTTCGCTGAATAGGGTTCGATATTAGAACATTCGAAGTTTTGAAACTTCAATGTTCTAATATAGACCTGTTTCACGCCTCTACCTGAACATAAATAAGAGCATTATCATCATGGCTGCCTACATGTCCCCTGGAAACAATACCTTCACAATTGAAAACCTGCTTTGCTGGGCTTCATCCATATATAATCAGGAAACACTAATCTTAGGCAACTTCAACCTAGACTGGACCACCTGTAACTCTTAACAACCATACAGACTTTATCAACCTATTTGGGTTCTCACAATTAATCTGCACACCAACCAGTACTGACAAACACAGTAACAAACATTCTATACTCAATCGGATACTCACCAAATAACCAAAAATATGTAATCAGTTTGGCTCCCTCCCAGACTCTTTTAGTGACCACATACTCCCCTACCTCCTCAGACAAAAATATGTCCAGCCACAAACATTTTATATAAATATATCCAAACCAAAAGACACTTCTCAATTGAAACATTCAACTCCCTCTTAAAACAACACAACTGGACACCCCTAAACACCTTCAGTTAGATGATGTTGTCCAGTACTTTAATAACATATTCCTAAACACTCTTAACTCTCTGGCCACACTTAGAAAAATGTGTATCAAAAGCAAAACAAAGTCAATGTCTAACTAAAGACACTGTGCAAATAATGAAGCATAGAGATTACACTATCAAGCATCTAAAACCTAAACTTCCATCCAAAGTTGTTGCCAACTAAGAAATTTAGATAAAAAACACACCCAGAATGACAAAAAGTCTTACTATATGTTAATCCAACAAAAACATCAAAACAACCCTCAGAAATTCTGGGCCAGCATAAAACAACTCCTAAATCCAGGTCAGACCACCATTCCCTCTCCCAACCCCCCATTCCCACTGACAGTGCAGCAGCCCAATTTAACTCACACTTTATAAACTCCATACAGTCCATATTAAACAACAGCAACAAACCCCACTAGCTATTCCCAAGAATTCTGTCCCTCAGCCAATCACTTTCTCATTTCAGCCCATACAGACCAGCTACATAAAAAACTCCTTCTTCAACTAAAACCCACAACACTTGCAGCATATCAACTGCACAACAATTTTTTAAAAAATATCAGCAATTTTCCCTCATATCCAGTCTCCCTACTCATTAACCGTTCTATCTCTGAACAATCTGTCCCTAAACTTTGGAAGATCTCCCACACCATTCCCTTGCATAAAGGAGGCATATCCACAGAATTATCAAACTACAGATCAATTGCCATCCTCCCCCCACTAAGCAAAATTCTTGAAAGATGCATACATTTGCAATTACTGACATATCTACAACAAAAAATGTTCTCTCCAGCAGCCAGCATGGTTTTAGACCTAAGCACAGCACCACAACCACTTTCCTAAACTTCACACATTCTGTCAACCAGTACAGAAACAGCGGGAAACTCGTATCATCCTTTTTCCTGGATATGTCAAATGCTTTTGATGCAGTTTCCCATCAAAAATGACTCTATGAATTATCCACCATTAACCTCTCCCAATCAGCAGTCACATGGTTTCATAGCTACCTGTCTGAACGTCAATAAGCATTGAAGTGTCAAGATGATATCTCAGCCCTTCTGCCTGTCTCAGTAGGTGTCCCACAAGGCTCAGTTCTTGAGCCACATCTCTTCTCTATCTTCACCAATAAATTCAGTATTGCATCCAACCAGGCCACAATTGTGCAATATGCTGATGACTTCACCGTCATCTGCACAGCACCCTCCCTACCCAAACTCTTGCATAGAACCCAAACAGCCTTCACAGACATAAAACAGTATCGTGCACAAAACCAGCTCATACTAAACCCAAACAAAACAAAACTCATGGTATTCACAAATAACAAAGCTCCACTGCCCCCATCCCATTTTTACATCCTTTCTTCTAATAATATCAAAATTGAACCTGTTGACAATACCGAGTTACCAGCTGTCACAATCGACAACTCACTAAAATATGACAAACACATAGCCCTTTCCATTAGTCCATGGTAAACTTGGCTCACTATATAGAGCCAAACCATTTCTCACTACAACCTCAAGACAGTCGATTGCTAGAGCACATCTTCTATCCACTGTAATGTATGCTTCCCCTGTCTTCACCAACCTTAGAAAATCTCACCCAACCAAATTAGAAGCCTGCTATCATAAAATAGCTAAATTTGTTACTAACCTCCTCAACAGATCACATCCCTGCACAGCTCTAAAACAAATAACATGGCTTGAATTACCAAATCTGCTATCACTCAACAAACTTACTATTGCCCACACTGTTATACATCAAACTGATAACTGCCCATCCCTAAAGAATCTAGTACAGCTTTACTCAACCAACCGAACCCTATGTTCATCTGACAAAATACTGTTAAAAGTCACCAAAGCCAACAATAGCTTCAGAGACTCTCTGTTCTCAAACCAAATATTAGAAACCTGGAACTCTATACCACAACATATATACACAATACTACCATAAACTCCATATTCAAGCTTTTTCTCAAGGAACACCTAAATGACAAATGGCTGTGCTCCTGCATTAACCCTGGATGAACAGGACATGCCCCCCCCCCCATCCTGTCTATTCACTTACTGTTTTCCTTAGCTTTTTTCCAGTCTCCCAACCAGTGTGATCCCCATATATCATTCAGATGAGTCAGGTACAACAATTATACACTTTCTCTTAGAGTTTACCTATCTCTTACCCCAACACACTATCTGTGATAATATCAACTTAAGTTGTAACAATGTAATCTGTTACTGTAGACATGCTTGTAATTTACTGCAAATGTGGACCACTGTCAAGATGATATAATTATGACTAATATTCAGCATGCTTTGCATATATATGTCTTCTCATTGTATATATTACACTGCATGGAGCTTTTCTCCCTGGGCCTCTGCTGAAAATGGGCTACTAGCCCAGTCAGACTATCCCAGTGAACAAATGTAAAATAAATAAATAAATATGTGAAAATATTCACGTTTGCATGCTGGAGAAAGTGAGAGTGAGAAAGCTGCTTTAGAAATGGGGGATAAGGCAAGCATCCTGCTGGGAAAAATAAATATCATCCAGCTAATGATGATAAACTTAAGGACTGGGTATTAAAGCAAATCCCTCTGCTAAACTCAGATAACAGGACAGTGATAGGATGACTTTACATAGAGGGAAGGACAGGTGCAAACTACTATTGGTAGAACTCACACCTGTACAGGTATAGGAGGATGGGATTGCCCAGGTATAGCAATTATACTATAGCAATTAAACCAAACCAGAGGACTAGATGGAATAGGGGAGTGAATATGGCATGGCTAACCTACTCAAAGCAAAGAAGAATTGGTAGGAAAATGAGGTGATAACAGAAACCCCCACTTTTCCTAATACACAAGAATACTATAAAAAAGTGGTAGTTTGGAAAGGAGCCTTAATCGACAGGGAATGGGGTGGTTGAGAGAAAAAGCAGTAGGGTAGAATCAGCGATTGTAAAGTAATCTCCAGTGAAACAGTTGGCCCATAGCATAAACCATTGTTTGCCACATTCAGCTGCAATCAGTGGTCAGAGAAAGCTCTAAGGTCAACAGAGCCTAGGCTGATGGCCAGGAGGTTTACTGGAGAGAGAAAGCACAAGATGTCAAGGAATTTTGCAGGACTCTAGCATCTCAGGAAGAAGAGAAAATAGGTGGAGATGAAGAAGAATGATAGCACCTCAAAACAGCATGTGTGAGGACCACAGAAGAGATATGCAGCTGAAGCAGATATGGAAATAAGGCACATAAGGAAAGCTTGTGGTGGAATGCAGAGCTCAAAGAAGTCATTAAGAGAATGAAGGAGTGATAAAAAAGTGGGAGATAGCAAAAACGGAGCAGGCTAAGAAGGAATACTGGTTGGCTAACAAAGAGGCTAAGAGAGGAATTTCAATAGCAAAGAACAAGGCATCAGAGGCACTCTACCAACTTCTGGAAAGTGACTCAGTAGGTGGCACATAGCAACTATATGAGGTTGCAAGGCAATGACAGAAACATAAAAAAGAGAGACAGATACCCTTTATAAGGGACACCAGCAACAACTTGTTTACCAGTCTACAGGACATCAAAGAAGTAAAGAAGGAATACTTTCAGCAGCTTCTGAAGAAAATCCCACATAAGCTGTACTGCCCCAGAAACAGCCTACAATGAAAGAAGAAGAGGAGCCCACCCTAGAAGAATAGTACTAAGGAAAATGAAGTAAGGGAAGGCAGCAAGCTCAGATGGGGTCACAGCAGACATGATCACGATATTGGGTGAGCAGGGGAGAAATGGCCCCCAACAGAACTCATAGCAGTATGGAGTGAATGATGTATCCCAGATTACTGCAGAATACGCAAACTAGTGCCAGTGTACAAGAACAAAGGGGGCATCCACAACTGTAAGCAGTACATTGGTATCAGACTTCTGTCATACTGCATGAAAGTTCTGGAGATGGGATTGATAAATGAATATGCAGAGTAGTAGAATTTAAGATGGGAGACGAGAAATTTGGATTCAAATCAGGATGCAGCACAACAGACCCAATGTTTGCAGTGAGACAGATAGTTGTGAAGAAGCTGGAGATGAGGAAAGAGTCTAACTGGGCATTAAAACTTTAAGAAAGCATATGAAAAGGTGCCAAGAAAGCTGATTTGGGCAGTCCTATTGTGGTTTGAAGTCCAGTGCAGGCTGTGGACAAGGACCCAGTGACTCAAGTATGAAATGATCAGTCTCATAGAAGGGTTCCCAGTGGGAGTGGGTGTGCATCAGGGTTCAACTCCGAGCTCACTGCTGTTCATACTGGTGATGCTCTACATTAGTAAACAAGCTGAAGGGGGCAGATTAATAAAGCTGATGTATGCAAATGATATGGCATTATAGGCAGACTCTGAGAAAGAACTTCAGCAAATGATAGGGGTGGAATGCCAAACTGAAGGCACATGGGATGAAACTGAGTACAGATAAAAAATGGCAGAAAATGGAGATGTCAGAAAAAGCTGAAAACAGAGATAGAAGGAAAAATAGTGGAACACGTTAACAACTTTCAAGTATCTGGGAGGGATGGAAGTCTGAATGAGGAGGTCAAAGCAAATGTCAGAGGGACTGCAGCCAAGTGGCACATAGTGTGAGAGTTAGTGTATGACAGAAGAATACCAAAAAACTGAAAAGTGAGGTGCATAACACAGTGGTGTGAGCAGTACTACTGTATGGTACAGAAACCTGGGCAGTGATGACTGACAAGAGGTTATAGAGATGAAGAGCCTGAGATGGGTGGTAGGATGCACACATTTGGACAGATGAAGAAATGAGGAAATCCGTGAAATACCCAAAGTAGTTCAATTGCAGAAAAGGTCAAAGGGAACAGATTATGACATTTCTGGCACATATGCAGAAAATCAGAAGATAATCTGGTAAAGAAGATTTGGGATGGACAGGAAGAAGGCAACAGGAGATGAGGTTGTGCAGCAAAGAGCCGGATGAATTGTATGAGAGAAGACCTGTGACAATCAGGCATGAATGTTGAAGAAGATAGGAGAGTGGCATTGACTTAAGAGCGATGGCAAAAGTTGACACAGCATCCTGACTCCATACAGAAAATGGGAAAATGGGGGTCAAAGATGATTTTATTTATTTATTTACATTTGTTAACCGGGATAGTCCAACTAGGTGTTAGCCCATTTTCAGTGGAATACCAAGGGGAGAAGCCCCCAAAACAGATACAATAATGCAAACATTTAGTACAATACATTCACCTAAGGTAAGCAAAAATTAAAGAGGAAAAAAGAAGCACAGTATTTATTAAAAAGAAAAAAAATATGAGTACACTAGCAAAATAATAATCAAGTGAGTCAATGTGTCAGAGAGTAAATAGGCAACAAGGGAAGAAAGCAAGTTTGACAAAATTAGAAGCATAACATATGAAAACTTTACAAAAAGAAATATGTAAGCAGCAGTTAAATAGCATAGAGGAGTGAGGAGGAGTCAGTGAAGAAGGACAGCAAAGAGAGAAGAAGAAGAAGAAGAAATAAAAAATACAAAAATAAAACAAGATTAGACCAGGAAGTATGAGGTATTAGATGGGAAAAGTAGGAGAGAGAAGAAATGGTTTATAGAGATATAAAGGGAAAAAGAAAGAAAATAAGTAAAAGAGGAAGTTATATATAGCAAGTATAAAGGTAAGTGTAAAACAAGACAGAAGGCATTAGCCAGGGGAAGAACATGAGCTGAGCCAATTAGAATAGAGGCAGTCTGTTAGGAACATTTCAAACTGAGGCAAGTTAGGATAGGATATTATGACCTGAGGGATGGTATTCCATATTTTGTAGATATAGCTAGATTACAGAGAGTCACCAGCTTTACTGTTGGACTTTGTGACTTGTAGTAAGAACTTGTTGGATGATAGAAGGGTATGATTGTTAGTGTAGAGGTCAAGCATTAACTGAAGGGAGGGGGTATATTCAGATTGATGGACAAGTCTGTGAGCTGCTGTAAGCAGAGTGTAAATTAAGAGATGGGGAAGTTCAAGCCAGTGAAGTTGATGTAAGGCTGAGCAATGATGAGATCTATGTGGGAATTGTAGCAAATGTTACCATTTTGTTATAGCAGGTTTCAAGCTTAGCTAGATCAGTTTTACTAAGGTGAGTGAAAATGGGAGCGGGGTCTAGTAAGGTGGAGAGAAGGTGACTTCTGTCTGATGATGAAGATATTGGTCACAGCTGACCACTGGTACGTATTGCCTGGGGTATGAAGAAACCAAGAAAGAGGGATTTATGGAAATCTATACAGAGTATGCAAAGGGAAATGACTACAGATTCAGAATAGTTCAGAGTATAACAAATGGTATCTTAGGAAAGACTGGAACAGGATGACACACTTTAGATTGGTAGTAGCTAAATAAATTAGAATGAGACAAAGCATAGGGAGCTAAAATATGGTCTAGAGGTACTGCCAGTATAAAGTGTGAGGGATAGAAAGAAGGAAATAGAGGAAGTCTGATATACAGATACTTCTCAAGGAAGGAGGGTAACACGTACATCAAGACTCAGAGAACTGAATAGGATTTATTGACTTCACAAAGACCTTTGACCTTTGTTGTTCATGAACTGATACCAAACTCCTTAACAAGGGCAATTATAATCTTCCTTGGTTCAGAAGCCTCCTATCAGATTATTTAAGGTACAAACTGGAAATACTTCTTCATCCCTCTCCTATCCTTCCAAAAGGGTTTCACAAAAAACAGTCCTTTCACCCCTACTGTTCTCAATGTGTATTCCAATCTTGGAAGGCCTATTGGCTGAGGCGCTAAGGATTTTTATTAAAACTTTTATACTTTTTGGAACCATTGGCTGTTTTGTTGTTTTTTCATTTACTTTTTTTGGTGGTTATTAGAGGTTCATTTAAGCAACCTCCACTTTCATCCTACACTCATAGTCAATAGTTGTTCCTTCTTTAAATGCTCAACTAACCAAAAGTGTATCTTTGCATTACAAAATTGTTGCCAGCACAATTAATAACTATCACCCCCTCAATAAATCCAGTGGTCTACTCAAAATATTCCAATTTAAGAAAGTCACATTTAAATTATACCAGTAATGAGATCACTTGAAGGATAGTCCTACAAAGCACACCCTCACTGTAAATTGTTTAAGCAAATACTCCACTGAATTAGTCCCAGAATATCTTACTTCCTCATCAAACTTACCTCTTTTCCTGTTTGTACTATAAGTAAGAATTTATACATTATCTCACCAACTAAATTCTTCATACCTCACTCAGAATAGCTTGCACTCATACCTCTTCCTTTCTACTTCCTAAATAGGACAGTAATACTGCAGCGGAATTGTAGAAAGCCCAGCCAAGATGGCTGCCTATATCCAAAGCTCTGGACACGTCCTGCAAATTTGGATAAAGATAGTCTCAGGGTGAAAAATGTAACCCAGAAGGAAAGATGAGTGAACAGGAACAAAAGATAATCACATTAGGCCAAAATGTGAGCTCCTTGAAACAAACAATAGAACAGCAACAAATAGAAGTGAAAAGGCTACAACAGAAGTTGTTATATCTGAAGGAAGATAAAGCAGTAATTAAAGCCGAGCTACAGGAGAACATGATCTGAATACAGGAACTAAACGACTTAATAAAAACCCAGGCTGAAAAGATTGATGATCCTGAAAATCACTCAAGAAGAAGTATCTATTTATTTATTTATGTTTCTTTACCAGGGTAATGCACTGGTCAGTACTGACCAATTTCAGACTTAACCCATGTGAAATACAAAACATTTCACAAACAAAAATATAGACATGTAAGAAATATAAGAGTAGTTCAGACTAATTACATAGCAAAAAAATGTGTATATGCATTCTAGTGAATGAGTACAGTGCAATGTACAATCAAGCAGAGTGTAATGTATAATATATACATTACTTTCTAAAGTGGGCCAGTCTTCAATGAATCTTGACAGAGGAGAAGAGGCTGGGAAAGGAGATAGGTTAGGTGATATGCCCTGTGCTGAAACAGGAGCATTTGTCTTGGATGAAGAAGTGTTTTTGAGTTGCATTCTGAATTTGGAGTAAGTGTTGATTTCCTTAACGCTGGTGGGCCGAGCTTACCAAAGAGTCAGTGTCTGAGAGGAGAAAGCATGCGCAGTGCTGTGGACGTTAGTTCCAGGGGTAATGAGAGCTGGTGTAGCTTGTGAGTAGCATCTCTGGTTGTATGAGGAGTTTTTAAGTGAATTCTAGCTACAAAGGGGGTAAATGTGTTCTGTTGGAGTAGTTTGTAGAGTTGAGCTGGTGTGGCTTGTGAGTAGCATGTCCGGTTGTATGAGGAGTTTTTAAGTGAAGTCTAGCTGCAAAGGGAGTAAATGTGTTCTGTTGGAGTAGTTTGTAGAGTTGAAATCCTAAAAGTTGGTTAGCTCTTTGCTTTATGGTAGTCATTTGGCTTTTTCTAGGGTGATACAGTGATGCTCATAGAATGGTGAGTTTATAAGGAAACGGCAGATGCTGTTAGGGAAAGTCTTGAGTGTGGCAATGTTTTTCTTGATGGCAGAAGCCAGCATTGTGAGCCCATATTCAAGTTGAGAATGGAGAACCTCTTTGCCAATGACTATTCTGGCTGGTTGGGATAGAAAAGGGAAGATATTTTTGGCCAAGAAAAAGAGAGAGTTTATTTTAGTTCTCACTTTGTCTATGTGGAAATGGAAGTTTCTGTTCAAGCCATTGTCCAAGGTATTTAAAAGTGGGGGTTGTCAGTATGGCATGGTTATGTAGGTCAAAAATAGTTAAAGGTTCAGGTGCTTTGTGAATTTTCTGTGGAGTTCCTAAAAGCATAGTTTTGGTCCTGGTGGTCTTGAGAAGTAGTTTATGGTTTATGAGCCATCAGTGGAGCTCATGTATGTCTGAATGGAGTTGGCATTGAATGTTGCTGTGAGAGTGACCTGATTGGTAAATGACTATGCTGTCAGCATAGAGGATAAGTGGGGATGGTACAAGTCACAAGAAAGTTTGTTAAAGAATATGGATAAGGGGAGGGGACAAGAATAGATCCTTGTGGTACACCTTTGGTAATGGGTACAGACACTGATTAGAAGGATCCAATTTTAAGTATGAAGAATCTGTCAGTGAGGAAGTTGTTAAATGAGGTAGCAGCATCTGGACTAATATCCATTTGCTTTAGTTTGTTTTGGACAAGATAGTGGTTAGAATAGAGAATAGAGTAGGAGCAAGCAGCAACAGAAAGCAGACACATACACGTTTTCATATGTTTCAATTCCTTTGTTGTTTGAATGATATAATAAGGTAAGCAAAAAGAGTTGTTTCATTTGCAGGGATGTACATAATGATGGCTTGTCCTCCCCGTGGTCGAGTGGCATTCGAAAGACTTGTGTGAATGGGCGTGTCTTCGTTGAAGGTTGGGCATTGGGCTGACAACTTGGCACCATAAAAAATCAACTGCCAATCATTAGCGGACCGGAGTTCCGCTGTGGTGACCCCTAACCGAGAAAAGCCAAAAGACAAACAAACATAATGATGGTCAAGGATTATTTGGAACATTCTATAAGAGAAGGAATGCTATGCTGGAGGTCTTAAATGAACTTTGAATAAATGGAACAGCTGCTGGTTGAAATACCCTCCAGTTCTGGAAGTACTGTGGGAGCAGGAATGGTTAATGCTACACAAGATGCAGAATTTTGAAAAGTTTATACAAAGATACTCACAGACAGCTAAACAAACCAGGTAGAAAAATCCTAATCATCTGTTAGACATGGACTAGGATAGTAACCTTAAATTTAGCATAGGTACCGTAGAGACACTGGAGTATGTGCAATGTCAGATGCTGAAACTCCTGTGGGTAAGAATAAGAGAGTAGGAAGAACAGAGGAGTTACATGCCAATAAAATAGATGAGCAAGAAATAAACAAACCATAAAAACAACCAGAAGGAGATGAAAAAAGGGACAAGAAGGTAGAATGAAGAGAAGTGGAAGAAATATATCAAAGGGACAGAAGAACCAAAAGTTTCTCCCAAGAGAGATGTAGGCACAAAAACAGAAAAAGTAGCACTACCAGAGGCAAACAAAGGAGACCAGTAAGAAGATGGGAGAATGGTGAGTCTGATGGTTTGGGCAAATACGAAATAAATTATTGGACAAGTGAGGAATTAAACAAACTGGACAGAAGCATTTATGATGGATGGCTGAGTCAAAGGTGGAAGGCAGGATTACAGAAGGATAAAAAGTGACTACAGAAAGAAAGAAGCAAAAAGTAAGTGGAAGGAATAGACACCGAGAAGCTGATGACTGTGGGCAGTACAGGAAGGATGTATT
>NC_056751.1:614860779-614893279 GCF_019279795.1 Protopterus annectens | reverse complement strand
AAATACTGTCTACCTCTCTAACACTCTAAAAAAGATAGTCACTGCCTATGCATCCCTCTGGTGTTAGACTGGGATGAAAGCAGAAATATAAATTGCCTTTGTCATATATTTCAAGTGACTGATGATATACATAGCATGTTTTTCACCCCAGCCGTCAAAGGCAGCTACATGTATATGTGCCTAGTATGTGATTGTGAGAATGATTTAAGTAATATTCAAATGTGTTGCTCCAAGACAGTACACCTCTCTTACACAAGCTATAGTAATCTTCTTTGTACACCTCTGAGGTCTGTGAGAAACACTGCCCTCAGCTCAAACACAATAATGACTTCATGTGCACATCTCTAAGGTTTGACTGTGATGAAAATTAAAGATGTAATATCCACACAATCTCGTGCCCCTCATAACCCGTAGCAGCTTTATGTACACAC
This sequence comes from Protopterus annectens, assembly GCF_019279795.1. Lineage (NCBI taxonomy): Eukaryota > Metazoa > Chordata > Ceratodontiformes > Protopteridae > Protopterus > Protopterus annectens. Next base: position 614,892,848 of record NC_056751.1, on the reverse strand, counting down.
ACACATTTGAGCAGGGCTGGTTTTAGAATAAGTGTGGTTGTAAACAGAGGCTATTATTAGATTTATCCTAAAAGGGTCAAATCTCAGCACCATTCAGGTTAAACAGTGTATTCAGAAAATTGATACATTTTTCTCCAACAAGCAACAGCTTTGGTGGGGGCCCCCACAGAGTCAAGGATGATAAAGGGAGTCCCCATTATCCATTTAGACAGTCTGGTGAGTGGGGGCAACCAGACTCCAAGAATATCTAAGTGTCTGAATGTTCTGTGATATGTGTTATGTCTTACTTTCGAAATATAATTACTTGTTAGGTACATTTTTTACTGATACACAGAAGAATAATGTCTGCGTCCTGGCATTATTGGGTGCATGCACATATAAAAATCAGTGATGTTTTTTACACACACACACACACACACACACACAAACATGCATAAGCCACAGCAGTACTAGTTATGTACTTATTTCAGCAAACAGCAATGCCTTGTGCAACACTGGTACTGTCACACCAGATTAGTCACTGCTGTTTAGCAGTTGTCAAATAGCAGAAGCAGTAAGATTTATCTCATTGAGGAGTAATGCATACTTGTCACTGTCCCTACATTCACAGACCTCCCCTGATTTTGTTCATACTTTTGCTTTATCCTTCGTAAAAAGTCTGATTTGCTGGTAAATCATTCAGGATTACAAACAGTCAATTAATCCAGACATCTGCGTTTTATACTTATTGTCCAGAAATAGATGTTGATGCAAAAGATGTTATTCTAGTAACTTTTTAAGTGAATTAGAGTAATATTTAAACATATTTCTGATTCTGAGCATTTTTTCTATTATTTTTGGGATTATACTGAATTCTTAAGCAAAGAAATTGAGTTATAGTATCTGGTGTTCTGGTAATAGTTATAAAACTACCTGAAAGAGAAACTATCCCTGATGATCGGAAGTATCAGCTCTTCTTAAAATCCAAAGTTTGCACTGAGGTAAGTCACTCTGGGCTGCTGATCCCTCTACTGCTTATATTGTTCATGTTCATTATCAGCTTCATCCTAACAGGGTCATATCACAGCCCCGTTCATGTTAAAGAGCATAATTAGGAAATTAATGCATTTTTCATTCCTCATTTTTCCCCAACCAGAAGCAGCTTTTGTGGGGCCTCCACACAGACACAGATGATTAAGGGGGGCCCCCTGCAGCCATGGTTTTGCAGGGACCAAAAATTGGCTATGTAGTTAGTTTTAGTGGAGAAATGTCCAAAAGCAGGGTTTAACTAAACCAGGAGCACTATGTCAGTGGTAAAATATTTAATGGAATTCTGATGCCTATTACTTGACAAAACACCATTACTACAACCAGAAATATCTTTGAATTTTAAGGAAGATATAAATAAGAGTCATTACCCTCATAGTTTATTAAGTATACAATATTGCTATACTAGCTTTCATTGGTTTTACAGATGTGACAAAATATCAGGATAAGATAACTTGCTGTGGTTGGGGGCCCCCAGGGAACAGGGGGCCCCCAGCGACCACAGGGTTCACTGGTGCCTAAAACCGACTGTGCCTACAAGTATGTTGGTCATGTAGTATGGATTTCTGTGTACTACACAGCTTTAAAATCACATGTGATTAGAGGGATTCAGAAAATTCTTACAGGGGGTAAATCAAGTCTGAAAATATTGACATAATTTCAGTGCATGGGTAAATTAGGCCAGAAAATAGGAACAATGTTCCTAAGCCCACAAACAAAACCTGACTCTTTCACTTCTGGAATATTTTGTAGCAGCTGGTTCATCATTAGAACCTATCCCCCTTGCATATGGATGCCGTGTTTGCACTGGATATAAGAATGATGATTGTTATGGTTTTCCTACCTCTCTCTACTGTCTCTCTACTGTCTTCAGAATATCCTCAGGAATCCTGCAGGACACTGCCTGAGAAATTGATCACTACTATGTCACAGGCAAACTAAAGAAATACAGGACTAAGGAACTGAAGTGCTACAGAACTGTTGTGTGAGATGGAGTGTTATCTCTGCCCGAGTCTCATACATTCACTATGAATTGTCTGTTTATACCACTGCTAATGCTGCAAACAGAAAATAGATAACACAGTAAAATAGCATTTTTAAAGGGTCGTCCCTTCTGCACCCCAAATATAGGGGCTCTGTCTTCTCCTCACTACTGTATATGTATACCTGTGAAAGGGCATACCAGATTAGAGAAAGTATATTTCGACATCTGGAATATGTAATCAATTCTGTTCAAACACAAACACAGAAATGCAAAATCATCTGTGAAGAAGTAGAACACAAGCAAATGGAAGGAGGCTAGTTAAACCAGAACTGTCTCCTACATATCCTTTCCATCCTTTCCATTCCTGCAATGTGTCAGATCTCAATGTCCATGCAAAGCTGTGCAGAGGCCTGACACAGGAGGCTGAGGTGCTTATTGGCCAAATACCTATGTCTGTGCACGGTCTCATGTATATCTTGTAGTCAGAGCAAAACAAAACTGATGGGATGAGACACATCATTGTCTAAAGTGATTCACTCACACCATGGAGACATGTTGTACTGGTGAATGAGCACTGCTTGTGTGTAGGGAAGCCACACATATATCACAGTCATCATGCCTGCTGAAATGTGAATAAAGTTGATTTCACCCTCAGCAGCACCTACTCCTCCACTAATGTAACCTCCCCCCTTTGCATGACATATGACTCTTACTGTAATGCGCATGCATCTGCACTCTCTGCCACCATTCTGATATGCATCATGCTGATGTCACCATGTTAGCTGGCACTCAGTAGGTACACACTGAGCATGTATCAGCAAGCACTCAGCATGCATCTGTGAACATGGTTTAGTCAACCTGTGTGCTTCAGTGAGTGAGTTACAGTCAGTTCAGCAATGGTGAAGTCTCAGGTGGTCATTCAACAGGAATTCCTTGCTATATTTAATGTTTGGAAACATGAAAAGCTAAAGCAGATACTACTGTTTTGTAATTTTTTTATATAAATATATATATATATATATATATATATATATATATATATATATATATATTTGTATTAGTACCTTTAAAAGTTACGTGATTGACTTTGACATCATTCATTGTTATTTAAATGATCTGGTTATTATTTGTAACCAAATTCTGATAAAGCCCCATGTATAGGGGATGAAATTGTTCAATCTGGTAACAGCTTTTTTTATAACTGGAAGAATAAAACTTTTTTTATGCATCATACAACTGGTCCTGCTGTTGGATAGTGTTTTGTGGAGTACTTCATGGAAAACTTAAAGGTATACGTCGCTCGTCTTCTACATGCTAAGAAGACGATGAGGCTTGGGTGTTCGTTTAAGTAGTTTATTGCATACAAACACATCAGGCTAGATGGCAGGAACATTAAACTTAAACAAACTAATGGACTGCTACCTACATGCATGCTCTCACTCTGTCTGCTCTTTCAAAATGGCACTCTTGCTTGCACATGCTCAGTACTTATATGCACATGCCCACTGACTAGAATGCTTCCTAAAGGTATATCACACAGTCTGATCTATATCCTCCCTCTTTACTGAGCTGTCTCATATAAACAATTACATTTCAATAGGCATGCAATCATACAGACACTAATAAAGAAAACAACAGTCATGTCCAGGTTGCCATGTATCTGGAACTAGGTCTTGAGATGCAACCTGATCTTGTAATGTAATAGTCAAGACTGGGTTTATCAACAGGAACAGTCACTGGGGAATGTTCTGCTTAAGAACTCATTTTTTTTCCTCAGGAACAGGGATTGCTGATGGAATGTCCTCTGGAATGGGAACATTGGACAAATCGCTCTGAGAATTAGAGTCTTTGTCACAGGCAAGATGCTGCAACACTGGTTTGGATACTGGTAATAAGTGCTTCCAGTTTTGTCTGAAATCCATTCCTTGTGATTCCACAATGTTCAATCTCTGCTCTTGACACAAATATTTCACAAATACGATGCGATGAAAACCTTTTGGCATCTGCATCTTCACTATCTTCCCTTTTTTCATTGAACTGAGTGGTTTGCTGGACTTACCATATTAGGACTTCTGAGAAAAATGCTTGTTTTTTAACAGTCGGGCTTTCACTGCTTTGTTGTTTTTAGCACATGGAACTAATAAATTGCTGCTGATTTGGTAATGTGGTTCTAGTCTGTCTTGACATATGTCTCTGGGCAGGTGAACCAAGATGATTATCAAGAGGAATGTTTCTGACATTTAGCAAGTTTAGAAAAACATTGGTATTGTCATGTTTGGATTTCTCTAACAGCTGTTTTACACTTTGAAATGCATGTTCAGCCAAGCCATTTGCATGTGGGTACTCAGGACTACTCATAATATGAGCAAAGTCCCATGTTTCTGCAAATCTCTTGAACCGCTGAGTTGTAAACTGTGCACCATTGTCAGAAATAACTCTGTGCGGACTACCATGGACAGAAAAATGTCTCTTCAACTTAGTAATGACTGTATGGACATTAAGTTTGGAAGTAGGTCAATCTCAAAACAATTTGAATAAGAGTCTACTAACACCAAGTAATGTTGACCATTCTACTAGAAGATATCACTGGCAAAGTAGTTCAGCAATCTGGCTTAACTGAAGTGGTTATTTTTGTTGATGTAGCTTTGTACTATTACATACTGAACAAGACGAAAATACTTTCTCAATATCTTGTGACATAGAAGGCCAAAATACTAGTCCTCTAACCCTTCTTTTGGTAGAGTCAGTTCCTGGGTGGCCACAATACAAGATTTAATGTACTCTTGTTGTAAGGAATTTGGAACAATCACCTTAGGACCTATCATGATGATACCATTGTCTGATAAACTCGAATCTCTGTATGGAAAATACTGCTGCACTTAAACAAGGTTGTTTGGAAGGCCATCCTCTACTGATAAAGAGGTTGAGCTTCTGAAGAATTGGATCTGAAGCTGTGTAAGTTCTAAGCTCATCAAGATGTGTGGAAGAAAGATTTTTCACTTCCATGACTTCTAAATCAAGTTGCTCATTGTTATGCTGTTCTGTATTTTTCTGGGTGATCTGGGTAAGGTATCAGCAAGATAAAGACGTTTACCTTTTGTGTAAGCAAGACTGAAATTGTACTTTTGCAATTTGAGCATCATACATTGCAATATGGCAGGAGCTGTATGCATTGGCCTTCTCAAAATAGTGACTAGAGGTTGGTGATCAGTTTCTATCTGGATAGGTTGACCATAAATATAATCATAAAACTTTGAACATGCAAACACAATTGCCAAAAGCTTTTTCTCAGTCTGGGCATATTGCATCTCAGTTTGGATAAAAGTTCTTGATGCATAGGCTACTGATCTACCCTCCTGAAGAATGACTGCACCTGGACCAAACTTAGAAGCATCACAGGAAAGAGTAACTGGTTTGTGAACATCATAGTAATATAGAGTTGGTGGACTAGCAATTTTCTGTTTCAAGGCATCAGATACTCTTTGGTGGTGTTCTGACCATGACCAAATTATGAATTTGCATGTCAGCTCTCTTAGTAGTGCTGAAAGTTGGTTAAGTCTGGAATGAACTTGCCTAGATAGCTGACCATGCCAAGGGCTTGTACATTGTCTGGAGCTGGCATCTCAAGAATTGGTGTTTACTTGGAAGGATCTCGTCATAAACCTGATCTGTTAAACAAATGACCAACATAAGTAATTTCTCATAGCCTGAATTTGCCCTGCTGAGGATTCATCTTAAGATTAATTTCATGTTCTTTTTCCAGAACTTTCTTGAGGTTTCTAGCATGTTTGACTTCACCACTGCCTCCTACCAGAATATCATCTACTAAAATAGCACATGGATAGCCAGAAAAAATTTGCTCCATTGCATGCTGAAAGACTTCACTGGCAGAATTTATTCCAAATGGCGTTCTCAGAAATCTGTACCTCTTGAATGACATACTGAATGTGGTTAGCAATAAAGATTTTTGGTCAAATTTGCCAAAATGAACTCTTTGTATCTATGACAGAAAAAGCAGTGGCATTTGGTATGAGGGCAGCAACATCTTTGACTTTGCACTTAGATAATATGGCCTTTTTAATTCTTTCTTCAAGTCTCTTGGATCAATACATATTCTGATATTGTCTGAGCTTTTATGCGCTACTACTATGGAAGATACCCATTCAGTTGGTTCTTCTACTGGACAAATTACTCCTTGCTGCACCAATTTGTCTAGCTCAGCTTTGACTCTGTTCTGCATAGCTACTGGAATTTTCCATGCTGGTCTGATAACGGGGCTGACCTCTGGGTCTAACTTCATAGGGTACATAAGTGTTAGTTTACCTAGTTTTTCTGTGAAAGTATCAGCATACTCATAGAAAATAGTTTGAGTGAAATTTGTGTTGTTGTCATTCAGGCTTACATGGTGGACTTCTTTGTTAAATGAATGCAGTGCCATTTCCAAATTGTCTCTGAGACCTAATAATGACTGCACATATCTCTTAACTACATAAAACTGTAAGTCATAGCTGTTCTCAGAAGAGTAACATGAAAGCACTACTGAGCCTTCGGTTTGAATTTCTTCACCACCATAAGCAACAGGCTTCACACACTGTCATATCAAGTTGTTCTGCAGCTTTTACTTCAGCAAATGTTTCTGCTGATATAACATTGTACTTTGAGCCAGTATCTACCTTGAGCTCTACGGGACTCCCATTAATCCAAACAGTACAAAAGATTTCATTCTTTGCCTATAAATCTGCTGCATTGACTGTTTCACCAAACAAAGACACAACATCAACATAAAAAGTAGAGACACAGCTTTCTAATTGATCAACTTGCCTCTTTGTATGCCCTTTCTTAATAAAAGAATGTGCCTTGTTTGATTTATTAAACTTTTTGAAATGATTCCACCTATTCCAAGAATGGCACTGCTGACCAAATGCTAAGCACTTTTCTCATCAGGGTTCATGATTACCACCACAATTATGACAGCTGACTATGAGACTTGCTATGGGTTTTGCTGAGTCACCCTTGTGCTTTGCTCTGTGCACCTTAGGCCTTACTGAAGTAGCTCTGGGTTTTACTGAAATGACCATGTCCTTGGGCCTGTATCTTTTAACCTTGTGCTGCATACTATCTACATTGGATGTGCTGCAGTGCCTTCCGCAACATTCTCATTTGTAAGCAAACTTGTGTGCCTTTCTGTAAGCTCATATGTCTGACAAATCTCGATGGCCTTGTTTAACATTAAATCACTGTCTCGAAGCAAAATCTTGATCACTGTGCCATTATTAATACCACACTCAAGTCTGAGTTTTATCAACTTATCTCTCAAGTCACCAGATCTGCATGCTTTAGCCTTATTTCTCAAGTCAGTTATATATGCTGCAAAAGTTTCACCAGGCTTTTGATCTCTTGTGTAAAATAAGTGCCTTTCCATTGTAATATTCATTTGGGGGTTCTATATTTCTCTAAATTTACATTTCAAGCACTCAGGGTCTTCTCACGTTTCAGAGGGCACCACAATAGGGTGGTTTTCCTCCTCCCCTGCAAACACAGCAGGTGCATACACTAATGAATGCTCTCTTTCTTTGGATTCTGAACCATCTAGATTAAGCAGAATAAATGCCTTTGTACGTACATCTTTGTCAGAAAAAGCAGCCTGTATGAAATATTGTATTCCTGCTCAAACATTCTCCAATTTTCTGCAATATTCTTATCAAATGCAAGTGGTGTGGGTCTCTGAAATCCTTCTGCTATGCCCACAGATTATAGTAAATCACAATGCAATCTGACCCTTGTAATTATGTATGAACATGCACACACACCAGGTACTTATAGTAATATTCAAATGCACAACAAACTCTTTATAAGACCGTTCTTTGTGAAATATTCTTTGAAATGACTTTTACTGCACACATTTGTCAACACTGTACACACTTCAGATATTTTGAATAGGTTTATTTAATGCGAAAAAGTAGTATATAGTGAAAAATATGGTTGTTTTCTATTGTTATACATTTTATGCAATTTTGATATTGTTTCAAACATTTTTGTAATTATTCTGAATATTCTTATCAATATGTCACAGTTTCAGACATTTCATTTAATTAGAAATTTGTTTTGTGAGTTCTGAGTGCTCCATTTTATACTTGTAGTGAAAGGAATAATTTACATGAGCTTTATTACCTGGAATTTGTTTCTGACCTGTTTCAGAGTTGTTTGAGCAGTTATTCCTCCATTTCTAACTGGTTGCCTCATGGCTGTGACTCTGGATCCCATTCTGACACCTGTCACTCGTCTTGTACATACTAAGAAGACAATGAGGCTTGGGTGTTCGTTTAAGTAGTTTATTGCATGCAAACACATCAGGATGGATGGCAGGAACATTAAACTTAAACGAACTATCTAACTGACTGACTACTACATACATGCATGCTCTCACTCTGGCTGCTCACTCAAGATGGCACTCTTGCTTGCACGTGCTCAGTATTTATATGCATGTGCCCACTGACTGGAATGCTTCTTAAAGGTATATCACACACTCTGATCTGCAGTATGCACATATTAAAATACTAATACTATTCCCACACTTCCTACATCAAATATATATGCATGGTAAACATCAGTACCATTAAATATAAAAGTAAATGTATAAAAAATGAATAGGAGATGCATTAAAAAATTGTAAACAGTAAACACATGAAATAACTTATATAATCAATTGAACTATTTAAAAACATTTTAGAAAGGTTTGGTTGTAGAAATCCTATGACAGGCAGTCTGACTTAATTTTCAATATAGTCTTGATAGATATTAAATCATTAACACCCGGTGGGGCAGTGACATTTAATAAATGCTGCCAGTAAAGCTACCTCTTCTCAACAAAGGTTTCCCAATCACCTTCTCTTTCTGGGCATTCCATCTTCTCTAAAATACTAAAGCCACATTTTTTTAAATTCTTGCACACCAAAGAATGCTTATAAGGGGATTACAAGAGTTGGCTTTGCCAATTGCATACACATGCTAATAAATTATTTTCTGCAAAGGTCCAATAGTCTTTCCTATATAGAATGCTGGACAAGATAGACAGAAGACTATATATACAATACCCTTAGTGTTGCAGTCAAATCTGCCCTTGACTGTAATCAGCACAGGAAAACCTTCCACAGAAAAAACTGCTGCCTTCAAAAATAAATCTACATCGTTTGCAGGTTCTGCACTGCTTCATGCCCCATCGTTTGGTAGAAACATTGTCATGATGTCTGCCTGCTTCTAGGATGGTTTTAAAATGTTTGTTATTTTTAAAAACAAAACTAAGTTGTTGCCCCAACCAGTTGGTTAACCTGAGGCATCCAAAAACAGTACTCCAGTGTGCATTGATGGAACTTTTCAAAGAATGGATGTCTTTCCTGTATTGCAGAAGCAACACCTGTGACAGGCCCAAGTCCTGCAGCAGTGACATATCTGTCATGAGAAGCTTTTAGTACTGCTACAGCAAGACAGTTGGTGACTCGAGACCACAGCCACATAGTGGCACCTTTCCCACTCTTTCAGTTCAGTATTTCATCCCTTGCATATCACTGGTGGGCACTATCTGTATCACAGAGTATCCCAGTGATATGACCACCCACACATGTTGTTATGTCAGTTGTATGCCATTGTGTACCTTGGCACCTGTGCAAATGAAGATGACTGTGACCAGCTCCACCCTATCTTCTGTGGGGTGCATGTGGAAATGTCTGATGCACAGTATGATTCAACCATGTACTGCCCATAGTAGCCTTCAGTTACTAGTGCATGCCTCATGTTTCTTCTGTGTGACACCACATTCTCACTTTGTGGTCATCATGAGCCATAGAGCTATATGTCACTATTGCACCTACACTGCTATGTACTGTGCCCATCGCTGTCTGGAAGTTTGGGGGTTCTGCTTGCTCTCTGTTGGCTTCACTGTTATCACTGGATGATATTGGTGTGTTGGCTGTGATGGAGGCTACTGTATTAGGTCTGGAGATTCACAGGAAGGACATCTGGCCTGCATGTATACTAATAATCATATTATGTAGCATGTAGCATGCTATGATCATCTTGCAGGCTATGGCAGGGACATGCTGTAGTACCCCTAGATGTATCCAGATTGTGAAAGCAATATGTGAGTAGACCAAACATGTGCTCTACAATGTTTCTGGTTTGTGCATGGTTAGTGTTTTACTGCAGTTTGGCCATGTTCTGTGGTTTGCATACAGGTATCATTCACACAGTCCCCCACATCCTGTATCACTTGAAACACAGTGGGAACATATAGGGAGAATAAGACGCATGCACACTGTCTTTGGCTCCATATATATCTGATTGTCACCATGCATGTAATGACCAACTAGGTTGCCCTGTGGACTTGTGCAAGACGTGGAAATATAGATGACTCATATACCAGATGTAGGAATCATAGGTATTACCAGGGCACTATGCCAAGACATTGGTTATTAAACCCATTGTATTGCACACTGTCTGCAATTGATAAAATAGAAGCCCTTACTACAGATATAATGTTGTCCATGGACATCAGCTAGGTCCTTTACTGCCACATATGGTGCATGAGTTAGGGAAGGAATGGCTCCTGAGGGTACTCTTTTTAATAGGAAGAGAAAGACATATGCCAGATAACTGGAGGATAAACATTCTAGTGCCAGTGTACAGAACAAAGGGAATATTCACAAGTATGAGCAGTACAAAGGTATTAAACTCCTGTCACACTGCATGAGAGTTCTTGAGGGGTCATTTGTTAATGAATAAGCAGAAGAGCAGAAAGCAAGAGACCTGAGACGTACCTCCTTGGACTACATGAAAAGGGACATGGAGGAGCTGCCCGATCTTGTAGCCCAGGCAGGTATGACCCTAGCCCTGAGTAGCATCCTGCCATCACCCAGAATGATACCACAGTACAAGGACAAAATGATTGACTTCAACAATTGGCTAAGCTTCTGGTGTCATTCTAAGGGGATCCAGTATCTGTCTGCCTGGGATGACATTTATTTTATTTTATTTATTTTACATTTGTTGACCGGGATTGTCTGACTGGATGCATGTCCATTTTCAGCGGAGGCCCGGGGAGAAAAGCTCCAAGGGTAAGCAGATACAGCATTACATAATACCAGCATTACATATTACAAACAGACTATTTACAGAGATTACATAAGTAAGCAAGTTAAACAAGTTCCACAGGTTACAGTTAATCCTGAGCACAAGTCAGGATTAAATTAAATTACACAGTAAACTGGTTAACAGATTTTTACACATTCTAGAGAGAGTTAGCTAGGCTTGATACATTGACATAGCCAGTTAAGTGACAAATGTTGTTTGAGTCTAGTTTTAAATTGACCTAAGGTGGAAAGTAAGGTAATATCAGCTGGAAGAGAGTTCCAGGCTCTACTTACAAAGTTTGCAAAGAGAGAATCACAGGCTGTGTTATTACTTTTGCTAGTCTGAATATTATCACCCCCTATAACAATCCTAGACTGCTGTCGACCATTCAGGTAGGATTGAAACCATAGAGGATCGAAGTGGTCTAGTATTGTTATAGGGGGTGATAATATTTTTTTAAGTGCAGGAGTATTGTCCGGATTATAGAGGATTTTATAGGCCATAATCAGTTGGTTATACTGGATTAGGCTGGGTAGTTCAAGCCAACCAAGCTGATTTAGATTGATGCAATGATGTGTCGTAAAAGGCAGCCCAGTGGCAAACCTGGCAATGTGGTTGTAGCAAATTGAGAGTTTGTTAAGGACAGTCTTGTTCAAATTCGAGAGTAGAGGGGATGCGTACAGAAGGGTTGAAAGAAGGTGAGAGCGAGCTATGGCAATTTTAGCTGGAGGGGTTAGGAAGGCTTTTATTCTGTAAAGTGACCCTAGTTTTTTATTGATGGTTTTGATAGTTTGGTTAACATGTAGGTCAAATTTTAGATTATTGTCTATGATGACACCTAATAGTTTTGTAGATGGGTCAGGGGAGATTATTGTGCCATCATTTGATTTTATGGTAAAGGTGAAAGCGGTAGACCTACGTGTTGGTAAAAATAACAGCATTTTAGTTTTTTGGGGATTTAGGATCAGACGATGTTCAGAAAGCCAGTTTTCTATTGTATTAAAGGTGGTCTGGGTAGCTGACCATAACTCTACTGGAGATGTGGCTGAGCAAATCAGAGTAGAGTCATCAGCATATTGGATACAGCTGACTTTTGGGATGACAGTATAAAGGTCGTTAATGAAGATGGAGAACAGCAAGGGCCCTAATATAGAGCCTTGTGGTACTCCAAGGGTGTTAGGTAGAAGGTTAGAGAGTTTGTTCTGCCAGAGGACAGCCTGCTGTCGACCATTCAGGTAGGATTGAAACCATTGGAGGGCTCCAGTATCTAGACAGAAAGTTTGCAGGGTGTGGATTAAAAGTTGGTGATCAACCATATCGAATGCCTTGGAAAGATCCAAAAAGAGGACTGAGGATATATAATTATTGTTGTGATTATGGTTTATGGTGTTAGTAAAGGCTAGGAGGGCTGAAGTAGTGCTATTATGAGGATGGAAGCCATGCTGAGTGTCTGCCATAAGGTGATTTTGGATTAGGTGGTGCATGAGTTGTTTATGAATACATTTTTCCATAATCTTTGCAAGTGGAGAGAGTATAGCTATTGGCCTATAATTGGATAATTCAGTAGAGCTGCCTCCTTTGTGAAGTGGGATTACATGGGATATTTTCCAGATGTTGGGAATTTTAGCTTCTACTATGGTTCGATTGATTAGTATTGAGATGGGGTAAGCAATAGCATCAGCTGATTTTTGTAGGTACTCGGCAGGGAGTTGATCAGCAGAAAGTGTAGTGGGTTTTAATTTTTTGATCAAGGTATGGATAAGTGAAGTGGCAACTGGTTGGAAACTGAAAGCAAGTAGGTTTCTAGGGGGTGCTACTTTCAGGACCAGGAGAGCTAGGAGGTAGTTGGCTAGCTAGGGCTTGAATTGTCTCAGTAAAGAATTGGTTAAAACTATCAGAAACATCTTCAGGGGTTTTATCAATAGTAGTAGCAGGGATTGGGGTTGAAGTTTGTCCAGGATGTAGTAGATTATTTAAACCTGCCCAAAAGTTATGAGGGTTATTTTGATTTACTGTCTGTAAATTACAGTAGTATTGTTTTTTGTCTTGTAAAATTGATTTTTTGGTTTTGTTCCTGGATTGCCTGTATTTAATGTGATCTTGAGGGTCTTTAGAAGAATGCCATAAAGCCCATGCTTGATGCATGATCGACAAGCCATGAAGCTTTGCCAGAGATGGCCTGCACCTGTCACTCCTGGGATTCCGGATACTGGCTAAGGCTCTAGCCACCCCTATAGTGCCTTTTTTAGGCAAGGTTCAAATGACAAATTCACCACCCTAACAGGTACAGGCAAGAAGAATCTGAGGGTACTGTTACTCAGTGCTAGAAGTCTAAACCTCAAAATGCACTCTCTCGAGGCACTCCTTAAAATGGAGAACATTGACATCTGTGAAGTGACAGAGACCTGGTTCAAGGCTCCAGAGAGTACCCCTGCATTACCAGGCTATAATTCATACCACACCTTTCGGCCACCTAACCTGGACTGAAATGCTAAAGACGGAGGCGTGTCCATATTCATTAAGGATATCTACACCTCCAAGCTAGTTGCTCAGCATAATGCATCCGAGATTATTCAAGTGCAACTAACTCTGGGCAAGACTGCAATCCAAACTGTAGCTTGCTACAGATCCCCCACCATGCCCCAGGAATCCCACTCCTCATTTCTTAATACACTGGAAAATATTAGGGTACAACCTAACACCCTAATAATGGGCGATTTCAACTACCCTACCATTAACTGGGAAAACTACTCATGTACCAACTCTTATGCTCAAAGTTTTCTGGAATTCATAAATTCCAATACCATGGATCAACTTATCCACACCCCCACCAAGAGCAGCAATATCCTAGACCTGGTTATTACCAACATGGGCAACCGGTGCTCCACACCAGAGGTCAATTCCTTGTTGGTCAGATCTGACCACAAGCTAATCACCCTAGACATCCACATCCCTCCCCCACCCCCCATTAGGGAAACCACAGTAAAAAATTTCTCCAAAGCCAACTTCACGCTTCTTAAGGCAGAAGTGGTAAACTTCATGACACCCATGCTGACGGACAATAGAGGTATGACTGCTAAATCCTACACAAATGCATTTTATAAGCACTTACACGAGTGCATGGATCATGCAATCCCTAACAGAGCCAAGATGCTATCCTCCAAAAAAAGGAAGCCAATCTGGTGGTCCCCTGCCATAAACAAACTCTACAACAGAAGAAAGAAACTGTTGCAAAAAAAGAGTAAAATCCCATGATTGGAGAAACTCCCTGGTCAGCCTCAGTAAGAAGCTGAGATCCCTCATAAAATCCTCCAAAGCTAGTTATGAAAACAAAATTGCCACTGACTCTAAAGACAACCACAAAGCATTCTATAGCTATGTCAATGGCAACACTCAGATCTGCTCTGAGTTACAGCACAATGGCACAAAATATACAGAACCAACTGATATTGCCAACATCCTGGCAGATAGGTTCAGTGCTAACTTTACCCCACTGTCATCCCTTAAAGGGCCCGTCTCTATACCGGAAGAATGCAGAGTTCCTGTAATCACGGCTGCACAGGTAAAAAACACACTATCCAAAGCCAAGAACACAGCATCCATGGGACCTGACGACATCCCAGGCTGTGTTCTACATGAACTACAGAACAAACTGGCACCCCACCTAAGTACCATGTTCAATCATAGCCTCACCTCAGGCTATGTGCCCACTGAATGGTGCACAGTGACAGTTATCCCACTCCACAAAGGGGGAGCCACCACAGACCCCGGAAACCACCGCCCCATTAGCCTAACGAGTCTGGTCTGCAAGGCTATGGAGCATATCATCATGGAACTTATAAACAATGACATTGGTTATCTCCAAACTCAGGACCCCACCCAGTTCGGGTTTGTAAAAGGCAGATTATGTCTCCTAAACCTGATAGTCTTCTTTGAAGCAGTCACCAAAGCCTTAGATGAGGGTAAGGTTGTTCACACAGCCAATCTAGATCTTGCCAAGGCTTTCGACACCATCCCCCACTCTGGAATTATAGATAAACTCACTAAACTAGGTATAAATCCCTATGTCACAAGATGGGTTGCAAACTGGCTCACTGACAGAACCCACACTGTGAAAGTAGCAGACTCCAAATCCAACTTCAGACCAGTGACAAGTGGAGTACCACAGGGTTCAGTCCTGGGTCCTCTCCTGTTTGGTATCTACTTCTCTGAAGTACAGGCCAACACAGAAGGTCTTTGGCTAACGAAGTTCTCAGACGACTGCAAACTAGGAGCCATAATCAAAACTCCAAAAGATGTGGACATCCTACAAAAGGGCCTCGCTGAGACAGATGCCTGGTGTCAAAGTCATGGCCTCAAGCTCAATGCCAAAAAGTGCATTGTCATCCCTTTTGGTAAAAACTCAGTACCCATGAACTACCACATAGGTGATATTCTACTTAACACCGAAAGTGTGATAAGAGACCTTGGGACACAGGTGGACAGTAGTCTCTCCTTTGATAATCACATCACCACAGTAGTCAGGAAATCCTTCTACGTGGCACACCTCATCACAAAAGGTTTCTCATCCAGGGAAAAAGAGGTCATTGTTCCCCTCTACTTGTCACTCATTAGACCCATTATAGAGTACAATGCCCCTTTTGGTATGTACCTCACAAGACATCTACAACAACTGAAAAGGCCACAGAAATACCTCACAAAGAGGATTACTGGCCTCAAAGAGATGCCCTATGCAGACCATCTCAAAAAAACTGCAGCTTTACTCAGTTGCATATTGCCTACTCAGAGGTGATCTCTGCCTAACACACAAAGCTATGTCAAATCCAGAGCTTTTAGACATGCTCCACTTAAAGAAATCCCAATCCCTACGAGCTACACGCTCCTGGGACCTAAACCTCGTCACCACAATAAACAGAACATGCTGGAGGGATAGATTCCTATCCCAGAGACTTCCCATACTCTGGAACAAACTACCTATCTATATCAAACAAAGCTCCTCATTAGCACTCTTCAAGAAAAATCTTGATAATTGGATGGGAGATAGGAAATACACCCCGGGGATCACTTCTGTGGCTCTGCTCGACAGTGGCACAGGAAAATAATTTTCTTGGGTGGCGAAAGCCAGGGTACCTTTGGCTAGGCTTATATAGGCACTAGGGCCAATAGCCTAGTACCTACCTACGAACCTATGAACCTATGAATGATCAGCAGTTTGGATACAGATCAGGATATAGCAAGACTGGCTTGATGTTTGCAGTAAGCGAGGGATAGTGTAGAAGAAGCTGGAGATGAAGACAGAGTCCAACCAGACATTAATAGACTTGGAGAACGTATATGACAAGGTCCCAAGAAAGCTGATTTTAAGAAGTCCTGTGATTTTTAAAAGTCCCAGAAATATTGATAGAATGAATTCAGGCTATGTACAAGGACCTAGTGACATAAGTTTGAACAGTGTTTAGGACTGATAGAGGGGTTCCCAGTGGGAGTTGCTGTAAATCAGGGATGTTCATACTGGTGATGGACTAGATTAGCAAACAGGTCAGAGGGGACAGATGAACAAACTGTTATATGTATTCAATGTCACACTACAAGCAGACCAAACAAGAAGTACAGCAAATGATAGGAGACTGCAATGCAAAACTGAAGGCACATGGGTTAAAACTGAGTATGTGTAAGACAGCTGTCATGGCAACAAATGAGAAGAATCAGAATCAAAAATTGAAAACTGAGAAGGGAAAATAGTAGAACTGATTAACAGCTTCAAGTATCTAGCGGTAGTATTTAAGGAGACAGGAAATCGGAATGAGTCTTTCAAAGCTGGAATTAGAGCTGCTGCAGCCAACTGGCACAGAGTATGAGGGTGGTTTAAGACAGAACACCAAAGAAGCTTAAAAGAAAGTGCTTCCAGATGGCACAGAAATCTGATCAGTGCTAGCAGAGCAGTTGAGGAAGCTTGAGGTGATAGAGGTGAAATGCATAAGGTGGGTGGTAGGATGCACATTGTGGGACAAATGAAGATATAGGAACATCAGTGCAGAAGACAAAGTAGGTTCAATTGCAGAGATGATCCAGAGGGACAGATTTCAGTGGTTTGGTCACACATACAGAAAGCAGAAGATGATATGATGAAAAAGATTTTGGAGAGACAGGTAGAAGGCAAGAGAAAACATGGATGTCCAGCCAAGAGATGGATGGATTGTGTGAGAGAAGACCTGTGATATTCAGGAATGATGGTTGAAGAAGGTAAGAGAGTGGCATTGAAATGAGAAAGGCAGTAACAGCTGACACAACACCCCAACCTCAAGTACAATAAATGGAAGAAAGAGGGATGATGATGATGATGATGATGATGATGATGTGCAATTTAGAGCAGTCAGTACTTCAGGGAGGTAGGTGATTTCACAGAAACCATGCATGATGGCAGCTCTCCCCTGGTGTTGGTGAGACAATAAGTATTGTCATCCACATGTGGAAGTAGACCATCAAGAAATGCATTGAGTATTGTGCAGGCATATGCCCATGACATGGCCAGTGTGTCCCCTGTTTGTCTATGAAAGGTTCTTGTAAGTAGTATGGTAAGTGGTGCACATACCTTAGTGACCGCCAGTGTAGGAAGTCCACACATTCCATGCAATCCACTTCACAGGTAATACTTGTCAGCTAAATCCATATAATGTCTGTGTGCAACCAATGTCTAGGAATCATGGCCTGTATTCACAGGCACTCAACCACATCTCATTATGCACTTATTTGAGTGTGCATTTTGATTTGTGTATCACCGTGCAGTTACTTGCATACTCTTATTCATTTGTTGTATTATTCCGTGCCTGTAAGTGATCACTTCATGCACACGTGTGAGCCACATCTTGCACAGGATGACTATAACCATCAAGCTACATATCACTTCTATTTCATCTGTTAAAAAGCTGCTAAAAAAGCATTACATACATTCCTGTTTAGGAGATATTTGCTACATACGTATCTTCTACTTTCCCAATTCATACAATCAACATTCTACACTAAGTGTATATTCAAAAATACCATGCAATAATTATAATAATCATACTAATAATATAATTAAAAGAAGTTAAAAAAATACCTGTTTCTCTTAGGATAGGCACTGAAATAGAAATAAAGATAAGTTTAAAATGTTACTCTTTTAGTTTCACTTGCTCATAGGATTGTACACAACATTAAGAATATTGTTAATCTAAGCTTGACTATAACATCATATTTAAACTTATCAACTCCCTTAAACATGTCTAAGTTAACTTTAAACATTGAAATGTAAGTGCTGTTTCTAGCATACAGTATTACACAGTTATGCAGACTTGGGATAAACAGATTTTTGTCAAGAAAACTTTGTTTGAGCTGCACTAATATTTCTTAGCAAAACTGTATTTGAGTCATGTATCACTGAACTTTAAATGCTGATTCCTTTTATTTTGCTATTAAAATACTGATTCCTTTTATTTTCCTCATAGGTGCAGTGTTATTTCAGAGTAGCTGACCTATGGAAATAAAGCATTTTCTCTTGTCTTGAAAGATGAAGAGCTTCCAAGTCAGTGTGTAAGTGGTGTTGATGAAGTGTAGAGGTACAGATTGCTTGTCCGCCTCCCTCAAAACTACTTGCTTTCCTTATTTTTGTGAAAGTCAGTGACTTATGTTATCAACTTTCTAATTTAATTGTTTTAGAGCTCAGTAAAGTATTCCTTTCTGAAGAACTGTAAATTCAATGGATTAGGTTACTATGGCAGCTCTCTACCAGGCTGCCCCACACTAATTGGAATTTGTAGGATATCATATTAAGTAAGCTCTGTGTGGAATAAAAAGCCAGAGGTTCTTGAAAACTGGAAAGCCAAATAAGTAATGGCATTATTGAAAGAAACATGCAAAGTACTACCTGTAGTCTCTCAAGTGCAGGCAAAACAATTTGAAAAAAATAGAGATGTCCCTATATGCGACTAGAAAACATTTGCAGCATGATAAAAGGGATTAAAGGCAGACAAAAAATGACATAGAAAAGGAAGCAGTTTGCTGTTTTGATCAGTTAAAAAAAACACACACACAACTAGACATAATTTTCACAATAGCACTTTAGACCCTAGGGGCATTAATATAGAATGCAATTGGAAAAATTTTATATACATTTTGAATTTGAAATGTTTTAATTGTTTAATTGTTGAATTCTTTGATTGATTGATTGATTGATTGATTGATTAAATTGTATTATTTTATAAATATGTGATGCATTTTTTCTATATGCATTCTCCTTGGAAGGCTACTGCTGAGGCGCTAGAGGTTGGATTAAAGATCTATTGTGGAAGATCCTGGTCTTGCTGGTCGTTTATATCTTGGATTTTACTTTTTATTTTTTATTTTTTATTTTATATTTGTTGTGAACTAGACATAATTTGTCTGAACAGTGGACTGGTAGAGAAATGTGTAAGGTTGGGGTTAGGGGCAGAGGAAGGCTTAGGGTTAGCACACATCAGTAATGTGGGCTGGAGGGCTTTGCAGCATCAGCAGCTCAATAGGTAGCACACTTGCCTTAGGTGCTTGAAGATCAGAAGAGTATAATTTCTATTCCTACATCAGGTATTTGGATTCATAAGCCTTAATAGATAAAGTACTGGCCTCCTAAGCCAGGAGCGGTAGGCTTGAGTCCCATCTGGAGTGATATAATTTGGTCCTTTAAGTATGGCAGTTTGCACAAAGGATTACGGCTATGAGATGTTAACCAGCTACTTCTTGTGGTACAGAGTTTAATTCCCTTAGCCTTCACTTGCCTACAGTGTGACTTTGAGCAAGTCACTTCACCACACATTGCTTTGAAGCAAGCTCCCTTATGGTCTCCTGGATTGCATGCCTATTAATCATGTATGAATAAATGCTTGGGTCAAATACAATGAATGTGGACTTCCTCAAATTGAATTTTTACTCACAACTCTGTACTTGAAAAACATTTTTTTCTTATATTGCATGCCTAGCATATACCAATGAAAAGTTTTTGCAAAATTCAAAACATCATGAATAATTTGCAAAGTTAAAGGAAATGAAAACACAAAAGTGCTATAAAACATGTACAATTGTAAATGCTAACAGTCATCTCAAAACCACATTTTTAAGCTCTGATTTTGATCAATATAAATTAATTTTTGCTTGGCAGTATGCAGCCACCAATTGTAGATGCCAGAATAGTTGCCTTTTGTTTAAAAATAACTCCAGGTCTCCTCCTCTGCCCTATACCTGTCCATGCTCCAAGACAAAAAGATGAAAACCTTTTAAATATTTCACATACAGTAGCATGCTTATACAAAGCATTATATGTTTATTTTCTTGTGACAGAGTGCATATAATCCTGTATCCTCTGCTGAAGTTCTTTACTACATCTCCCTACATAAAAGAAAGAATAAGAGGTATAACTTAGAACTGACATGCATTGTGAAAAAATGCCAGCCGTTTGCACTATTCAACAATGTAAAATTAATAAATGCTCCAAGATTCAGTGCTTTCATTTAATACAATAGACTTCATCAGAATCTGGTGAAATTCAAATCAACCACTTAAATAGCTTCTCTACCAAATCACAAACAATTAAAATGATGTGTATGAGCAGACTTGAGATATTGACAGGATACTGTGGTGATGGCGCAGAAAAAACTGGTTTCCAGCCACAAAACTAAGATATTGTTGCAGCAAACAAATCCTAAAGTTTAAAAAAGGGATACCTGCAATCCTCCCATGTTTAGCAGAAGCTGAACAAGGTGGAAGAGGAACTGCAGGCAGCCCAAAGAAGTAAAGCCACATACATTATGGAAACCTACCACTGCATTATAGCCCGGGAAAGACAGCATGGACGACCAACTGCATCCATACAATGAGGAAGGATAGGAGGAGGCAGTAGCATTCAAGACCACTTAGCACCATTAAAAAAATAAATACATAAACAAAACATTACCAACAGCTAGGCATCCGTGCAGTTGCAATCAGGACATCTGAAGGGACAGAACGGTACTGCCTGTTGACATGTAAAGGACTGTAGAACAAGTGCATATGCAGTGTAATGGTGCATACTGCAGTGTATGCTGAGGTAAGAAAATCAGTATAAAGTGGAACACAGCTATCTGTGTAGGTATGTTCTCACTCATAGCATGCTCACAGAAACAGCATACTACCCAACCTCATAGGACAAGAAATGTGGAAAAAGCCTAAAAAAAGGGGTAGATGAAGGCAAACATACAGGGACATAGTGTAAATAGCACTCTCGGAAATGTAGAACGATGATAGAATAACATGAGTTGTGTTAGCATGCATACTCTGAGTGATAGGAGTACTAAAATACAAGTGAAGGGCAATATATAGTGACTGCCAAGCTCAGTGACATGTCAGAAACCCACAAACCATATGAGGAATGCATGAACACTAAGTAAGGGATGCCACACTACATGTAAGGTCCATAGCAAGCTGAGCAGGACAGTATGTGAACTGAGGCTGAAGCATGCTACTAACCACAATGGCCATATAAACACCTATGGGGCACAGATGTGAAAATTTCAGGCCACAGAAGGACACACTGGGCAGGGTAGACACACTGACTGATGGTGGCAGCACATAGGGAAGTCCATCCCTGATATAGAGCATAATGGTGGGGCAAGAAAGGCAGACAAGAGCAGGGGGTTGCACACAGGGAGTGAAGGTGGGGGAGAGTAGAAGAGCAGGTAGACTGTCTAGCACAGATGCATAAATCAATGGCTGTTCTGAACAGCAACACTGTTGACCAATGCTCATTCAACAGCACAGATGGACAGAAGGCAGGATAGATACGGTAGGGTACAGGGCAGGGACAGAGCAGCAGAACACATGCATGGACACAGCTACATAGTAGGCCTGTCAGATGACTGAGGAAGATTGCCTATGAAGGTGCACACATGCACATACATAGAGGATGCTCTCTTATGTACCTTTATGATACTGAATAGTATTGGCACTATTGATTTAACGACCTTATGAAATTTATATTTTTGCAAAGTAACTCTAATTGGCATAAGCAAATCATATATCATTGTAACAATTCATAGGTTCAAAGGTTCATAGGTGGGTACTAGGCTATCGGCCCAAGGGCCTAAGTAAGCCTAGGCAACAAGGTTCTCTGGCTTACGCCACCCAAGAAAGTTAATTTCCTGTGCCTCTGTCGAGCAGAGCCACAGAAGTGATCCCCTGGGTGTATTTCCTATTTCCCATCCACTTATCAAAATTTTTCTTGAAGAGTGCTAATGAGGAACTTTACTTGACATAGATTGGTAGCTTGATCCAGAGTATAGAAAGTTTCTGGGACAGGAATCTATCCCTCCAGCATGTCCTGTTTATTGTGGTGACAAGGTTTAGGTCCCTACAGCATGTAGCTTGGAGGGATTGGGATTTCTTTAGGTATATCATGTCCAACAGCTCTGGGTTTAACATAGCTTTATATGTTAGGCAGAGATCTCCTCGGAGTAGGTGATATGCTAAAGAGTAAAGCTGGAGTTTTTTGAGATGGTCAGTGTAGGGCATCTGTTTGAGGCCAGTAATCCCCGTTGTGAGGTACTTCTGTGGCCTTTCCAGCTGCTGCAGATGTCTTGTGAGGTACATTCCAAAATGGGCATTGTACTCTATAATGGGTCTAATGAGTGCCGAGTAGAGGGAAACAATGACCTCTTTTTTCCTGGATGAGAATCCTTTTATGATGAGGTGTGCCACACAGCAGGATTTCCCTGACTACTGTGCCAATGTGATTATCAAAGGAGAGGCTACTGTCCACCTGGGTCCCAAGGTCTCTTAAAACACATTCGGTGTTAAGTAGACTGCCGTGTATGTCGTAGTTCATGGGTACAGAGTTTTTACCAAATGGGATGACAATGCACTTTTTGGCAATGAGCTTGAGGCCATGCCTCTGACACCAGGCATCTGTCTCAGTGAGGCCCTTCTGTAGGATGTCCACATCATTTGGGGACTCGACTATGGCTCCTAGTTTGCAATCATCTGTGAACTTTGTTAGCCAGAGGTCTTCTGTGTTAGCCTGTACTTCAGAGAAGTAGATACCAAACAGGAGAGGTCCCAGCACTGAACCCTGTGATACTCCACTTGTCACTGGTTTGAAGTCAGATTTAGAGTCTGCAACTTTTACAGTGTGGGCTCTGTCAGTGAGCCAGTTGGCAACCCATCTTGTGATGTAGGGATTTATACCTAGTTTAGTGAGTTTAGCTATAATTCCAAAATGAGGGATGCTGTTGAAAGCCTTGGTGAGGTCAAGATAGGCTGTGTGAACCACCATACCCTCATCTACGGCTTTGGTGACAGCCTCAAAGAAGTCAATCAGGTTCAGAAGGCATTATCTGCCTTTCACAAACCCGAACTGTGTGGGTTCCAGAGTTTGGAGGTTACCAATGTCTTTGTTTATAAGTTCCACGATGATACGTTCCATGGCCTTGCAGACCAGGCTCGTCAGCAATAGTTCCCAGGAACAGTGGTGGCTCCCCCTTTGTGGAGTGGGAAAACTGTTGCTGTGCACCATTTAGTGGGCACAAAGCCTGATGTGAGACTATCATTGAACATGGCGCTTAGCTGGGGATCCAGTTCGTTCTGAAGTTCATGTAAAACACAGCCTTGGATGTTGTCTGGTCCCATGGAGGCTGTGTTTTTGGTTTTAGAGAGTGCAGCTTTTACCTGCATATATGTAATTACAGGGACTCTGCATTCTTCCTGTATAGATAAGGGCCCTTTAGGGGGTGAGAGGGAGGTAAAGTTAGCACTGAACCTATCTGCCAGGATGTTGGCAATATCAGTTGGTTCTGTAATTTTCGTGCCATTGTGCTGTAACTCAGAGCAGATCTGGGTGTTGCCACTAAGATTCTTGACATAGCTATAGAATGCTTTGTGGTTGCCCTTAGAATCAGTGGCATTTTTGTTTTCATAGCTAGCTTTGGAGGATCATATAAGGGATCTCAGCTTTTTACTGAGACTGACCAGGGAACTCCTCCACTCATTGGATTTTACTCTCTTTTGCAACAGTTTCTTTTTTCTGTTGTAGAGTTTATTTATGGCAGGGAACCACAAGATTGGCTTCCGTTTTTTGGTGGATGGCATCTTGGTTCTGTTTGGGATAGCACAAACCATGCACTTGTGTAAGTGCTTATAGAGTGCATTTGTGTAGGATTCAGCAGCTGTGACTGTATTGTCCATCTGCATGAGTGTCATGAAGTTCATCACTTCTGTCTTAAGAATCATGAAGTTAGCTTTGGAGAATTTTTTGCCATTGTTTCCTTAATGTTGGGTGGGGGCGGGATGCGCATATCTAGGGTAATTAGCCTATGGTCGGATCTGACCAATGAGGAGTTGACTTCAGGTGTGGAATACTGGTCACTCATGTTGGTAATGACCAGGTCTAGGATATTGTTGCCCCTGGTGGGGGTGTGGATAAGTTGATCCAGGGAATTGGAATTTATGAATTCCCGAAAGCATTGAGCAAAGGAGTTGGTACATGAGTAGTTTTCCCAGTTAATGGTGGGGTAGTTGAATTAGCCCATTATTAGGGTGTTTGGTTGAACCCTAATATTTTCCAGTATATCAAGAAAAGAGGAGTGGAAATCCTGGGGCATGGTGGGGGACCTGTAGCAAGCTACAATTTGGATTGCAGTTTTACCCAGAGTTAGTTGCACTTGGATAACCTCGGATGCATTATGCTGCGCAACTAGCCTGGAGGTGTGGATATCCTTAATGAATATGGACACACCTCCACCTTTGGTGTTCTGGTCCAGGTTAGATGGCCAAAAAGTGTGGTATGAGTTATAGCCTGGTAATGCAGGGGTGCTCTTTAGAGCCTTGAACCAGGTCTCAGTCACTGCACAGATATCAATGTCCTCCATTTTAAGGAGTGCCTCGGGTGAGTGCATTTTGAGATTTAGACTTCTAGCGTTGAGTAGCATTACCCTTAGTTTTTGCTTGCCTGTTCCTTTTACAGTGCTGAATTTGTCATTTGAATCTTGCCTAAAAAAAGCACTATAGGGGCGACAAGAGCCTTAGCCAGTATCTGCAATTCCAGGGGCGACAGGTGCAGGCCATCTCTGTCAAAGCATCATGGTCTGTCGACCATGTTGTCCAGGCAGACAGATACTGGATCCCCTTAGAATGACACCAGAAGCTTAGCCAGTTGTTGAAGTAAATAATTTCTTCTTGTACTGTGGTATCATTCTGGGTGATGGCAGGATGCTACTCAGGGCTAGGATCATACCTGCCTGGGCCACAAGATCAGAGAGCTCTTCCATGTTTCTTTTCATGTAGTCCAGGGAGGTATGTCTCAGGTCATTCACACCAACATGGACAATGACAGAGTCATATTTGTACTTGTCGTGGAGTGACCTGAGTGCGTGGGTTATGTGGCAGATCCTGGCACCCGACGGGCAGCTGACAGTAACCTTCTCGTTTAGCCTGGTGAGTGGGACATCAATGTGCCTGACTATAGAGTCACCTATGACTAGTGTGATGGGTATGTTGTTTTGCCTTATGGGCTGTGGTTTATTAGCACACTGAGCCTGTGGGCTATGTATCATTTGGGTTGTGTTGGGGGGGGGGGGTGGAGGTTGTTTGCATTTCTGCTTTGGAGGTCTCTATTGCTTGAACAGATTATTATTGAGAGCCTCTGTGAATGTTTTTGTGTTTATATTGGTGGTGCAGATTTAGTGGAACTATGTGATGAGTGTGGTGTGGTGCAAATGTTTACCTTTTCCTCTTGACTGTCAAGTTCAGTCTTGGCTGGAGAGAGAATTACCTCCAATTTGGCTAGGTAAGTGCATCTCTCACAGGTTGTGGTGTTGGGTGGTAGGAGGAGATGGCTGTCTGTGTACATGAGGCAATTGCTACATTGCCTCAAGATGCCCAGATCCATCAGATAGACAGGAGAGAACACTGGGAGCTGACCCTTGGACATGCCTGACTAAATAACTATTTTCCTCTAGACAAGTGAGGAAAGTGAGTATAAGAGTGTTTTTTTTTCTCTAAGCAAGTGAGGAAAGTACTAAAACTTTTTCCTCTATGTAAAGAGGAAGGTTGAGTGCTGTGGTAATTTGTATCTTATTTAGTGCTAACAACAAGTTCTGAACAAGTGCTGAGCACAAATAAGCAAATTCAAGTGCTAAAACTAAGAATCTGTACCTGGATCTTGTGGTAGATAGGCTGCCTAGTGCTTACCACTCCTACTGATAAGCTAGAATGCTTTCCTCCAACACAGAAAGGCTTGGGGGGCTCAGAAGCTTGCAAACAGTCCTGGATACAGCAAATCTGTATCTGAACTAGATTAGGGAAACAAGCACAAATGTGGGCTTTTAAACCAGAAAGTTGAAATAGATGGCAAAACTGCCCAAACGGCCAATAAACTACAATTTCTGGGCCAGAAACCCCTCTTGTGGTAGATAGGCTACCTAGTGCTTACCACTCCCACTGATAAGCTAGAAGGCTTCCCTCCAACACAAAAAGGCTTGGGGGGGGGCTCAGAAGCTTACAAACAGTCCTGGATGCAGCAAATCTGTATCTGGACTAGACTAGTTACAGAAAAGGTGGGAAACAAGTGCAAATACGGGCTTTTAAACCAGAAAGTTGAAAGAGATGGAAAAACTGCCAAACGGCCAATAAACTACATTTTCTGGGCCAGAAACCACTCTTGTGGTAGATAGGCTCTATCGTATGAGATGTTAATTTCATTAACTTATGCTACCACATAGATATTTGTATCATTTGACAAATCATTCATCCTTCCTAAATAGTCTGGTGTATCCATACGTACCATGCCTCCACTATTATTCCATTTCATTAGCTTAATGGGTCTATCACTTTGTTGGGGGACAAGTTTACGTATACTTCTTGTCCCTAAATGTTATGCTGTATCTACTATCTTCGATAAACCTCTGAAAATATTTGAATTAAGGTATAATGGTAAGCAGTGTTATAGTATCATAGTATAATATTAGGCTATTGACCCAAGGGGTCTTTTTAAGCCTAACCACGGTTCCCAATAAACTTTGATATATATCCATTTCTAAGGGTTTTTTGGTGGGGTTATATACTTAGGCATGAGTGACTGAGCATTAACAGGTTTTCTGTCTCTAATAAAAACATAAGTGCTTGACCAGGGGTATATACATGGCGACATTCTTGAAGAAGTTCACATTGTTGAATAGGCAAGACTTACCCTTGACAAACCTGGACTGATTTTGGTCCAATGTTTGTAGGTTACCTATGTCATCTTTATAAATCCATGATTATTCTTTCCATAGCTTTGTATATCAAGTTAGTCAGCCTTATGGGACATTAACTCCATTGGTCTGTGGATGGCCCAACTCTGTGCAGTGGGATAACCACTGCAGTCCTCCATTCACTGAGTATGAAGCCTGTTTGGGGACTGCCCCATTAGTTTATAATAAGGCATCCTGATATATTTTTATGACCCATTAATGCAGTGTTCTTGACCTTAAAGAGCATCTTGAGCACCTGCACTCTAATAATTGTTGGGGTGGAGTTATGGATGTAGGTATTTCTGGAGAGGCATCTGGTGGAAAGGGGTGGGAGATGGGTTAAACTGCAGTTAAATTTGCTGGCCAGGAAGTTTGCTGTATCTTCCAGCTCCATATAGGTGGTACCATTTACAATTAATTTGGTACATTGCTGTATACAGCCTTTGAGGTTATGAACACAGCTGGAGAACTCCTTCTGATTGTCTTTGGCCTAGGATGATAACTTTAATCAAATCTGGCTTTGGTGGACTTTATTAGCCTCCTAAATTGCTTGTTTAGGTTGAAGAGAGATTGTTCTTACCTTGGTGGGCATTGCATCTTGTAAATATGCTATGAGTTTTTCTTTTTGTTAAACAATCTGTTAATGTTGGGATTCCACTAGGATGGCTTGTTTTTTTTTTAATCTGATCCTGTGCTTAATCTGGGTGGGTACAGCTGTCTCCGCAGCTGCTAGTATAATTATACAGGTTACTATGAAAAGATTTACATAGGCAGCAGTGATCTCAGGGTATGGAGGGTTTGCAACATCAGAACCAACTTTTCTTGTACACTTGCTTGTTTAAATAATAGTCCAAGATTTAAGTTACATAAGAAAAAAATTCAGTTCCAGAAGGCTATCAGCATTATCAAATCTACTCATAGGTACAAAATTCAAACCATGAGAAAACAATGTAAAATAACATTCATGCAAACTTTCCAAAGAGCTGTAATTAAAAATCTCACAATTATTCCTATAGAGTACTACATTATTATCAGAAAATTCATTAATAATTTTTAACAGTTGTTGTCCCTTCTTGTTTGATAAACGCCCCGCTGGAGCACTGTGTGCTTTGCTGTCCACTGCTGGTATGCAGTTGGATTGGGATAACTCCCCTTCAGGCAGCTGTCTCATTGTGCTATTCCCTCTGAGTAACGAAGGGGAGGATAATCCAAAGGGTCATCATTAGTACTGGACTTATTGAAAATGTTATACTCCTCATTTTAAACCAGTTAAGGATTATTTATAACTGCAAATTAAACTCTGGCTTTAAATACTTAAGGTGGTGGATATGCTTTTTTTATTATATTAATTTCTATCTTTGTCCATTTTTTTTGTCTTACAGATCTCAATAGTCTCCTTATTTTTATCTACCTTATGAAAAATGACCATATAGCTATATTTACTAGAGTCAAACAACTCTTTTTTACAGAATTGTCTTATACAGAAATTTCTGCAGCCAGTTTGTCAATTAGTTTAGCATTCATCTTGATTAATAATTCCATTAACTCAAAGCCATACCAATCAATTAATGTGACTAAATCCATATGTAATTCATTCCCTTTTTCTAAACTTCATTGGGATACTTCCATATCCATAATCATTAAGGCACAATACAACAAGTTATGGATTCATGGTAATTGTTTTCCACATGTCACTTTCAGTGTTTATTAAGTTTTCATTCAAAGGTGTTAAACTGGTCAGTCAAACAGTGGATTCCATGAATTATAGGTTGCTATATAGACCATTTTTTAATTGCATGCAAATTAATTCCCTGCTCTGTAAGCTTTTTCTATCCTGTCATTGCAATATTAAGGAGTTTTTATTATGTAGCTACACAGGATT
Organism: Protopterus annectens; assembly: GCF_019279795.1. Taxonomy (NCBI): domain Eukaryota; kingdom Metazoa; phylum Chordata; order Ceratodontiformes; family Protopteridae; genus Protopterus; species Protopterus annectens. Next base: position 614,863,564 of record NC_056751.1, on the reverse strand, counting down.
CATATGCATATTTGCTTTTTCTTTTTTGTTTGTTACTCATTGTGTCTCCTGCATCTCTTGCCTTTTCTAAGAGGTTGTTCAAATTACTCCCTGCCATATTATAAAATTTAGGTCTTTCAAACTACTACATTCCTTATCATCACATTCTGTTTCAAAAATTTCCAGTTATCAATAGCAATCTGCTTGATTGTGCCATCCATTATCTGCACTAAATTGTATCCCCGTGTACAGGATTGTTTACTTCTCTGTCCATTACAGGAATATATATGGACCATACCTCTCAACTTCTTATTCCAAGAAATCTAGCAAAGCATAACATAGCAAGGGGACAAAGGTCCAAAAATAGGGATCGATTTTTAGTATTGTTCGTATCAATTTAGATAGTTGCTAGAATTGCAGGATTTGTGTTAACGAGCATTTGCCAAAACATGTGAAATCTGAAAATGAAAGGTATGCCATTATTTTAGTGACCTGAATCCTAAGTGATTTGCTAGAAAACTACAATTTTTTTGAGAAACTGGCCAAAAATGTGAGGCAAAAATCTGGACAGTTGAGAGGTATGATTATGTATCATTTTATGTCCCGAATGGCATACCCTCTTTTTAGAAAAATATTTCTCAAATTCTGAATTTCTTTCTTCAAACTCATTGTCCTTTACATCCAAATCTGTTCACTCTTATTATCTAGCTTTTCACAAGATTGATGTTCAAGAAATTAGGATCTGCACTACTCTGAAGTAAATAAGTGTCACTAACAACTGATTTCATGTTTTTGCGTGTGTGTCTGTGTGTGTTTTACCTGTTACAGCCCTCTCTCTTTTATACTTCCATATGTAAAAACTTCACTGCTTCTTGAGAAGAGTGCCTAACAAAGTGCTTCTGTCGTGCTGTTAATGTAATTCAAAAATTCAGCAAAATCCTTCCACAGCAGCTGAATTCAACAGAAAAAAAACATAATCTGTGAAAGTAAAAAAATCAGATAAATATTTTTCAAAACCTGTGCCAAATATAACAATTTCCTCCTATGTGGACATTAAAATATTTTAAAAACTGGTTTGAATTGGTTTCCATTAGCTTGTTCACTCTCAGTTAACTGTAAGTGTTTTCACAATTAGAAGTCTTGAGATTACTTACCTAGTGATAATAGGGAGTACCTGGTCTGTCCGAGTTGGGAAGCACACAGAACAACTTGTGAGATTGTTTTATTGACCAGAAGGCTATTTAGTCAGTTTAATCAATTTCAGTGCTTCTATAAATGTCGTGTGTTTGTGCGGCTCTTTCCTCATTCCCACCGAGCTCAGCAATGCTTGGCATCCTAACCTGTGTACTCAGAGAGACTTGCTGGCATCTAGTACCATCTAGACCAAGTTAAGCAGTTGTATTTGAAAAATTGCACTTCAGTAATTAGTTTAAATTTGCTGCTGTTGATTTCTGGAATTATTTATTCCATTTAACTGTGTTTTAGGACTGCAAAGTGCTTTTGTTTTCCACTGTCCTTACTGTTGGATTAATTGCTTGAAAATCACCTTAAAGTGTTTTTCTTGGCTACTTGACTGAATGGTTTCTGTTAGCTAACTAGATGAAGATCTCCATTTATTATCAAAAAAAAAAAAAAAAACAAAACAAAACAAAAAAATGACAAGCTGCAAACTTCAGATTTCTTAAAGTAAGAATTTTTTTTTAGATTATCTGGAAATGACGATCTTCATCCAGTTTCCCGGTAATGCAAACGGGAGCACTCTTTAAGGTCTTCTGCTTTTTTCTGTGCATAAGCAATGTTTGTTTATTATGTCAGTGCATTAAAAAACCTGCTGCCTGCTTGCACCCACCTCCCTCTTCTGCTGCTTGGCTGAGTGGCTTGATTGATTGGTGAAGTAGCTAAATGGAAAGCAGAACTGCAGAGAAGCCTGTCAATTTTAAACAATGTTATGCTCTCTCCCTCACAAGCCAGTATATCTGGCACTGAGAAGGCTGTGAACAAAAACACCACAGCTCAGACAAGACCCACACCTACACAACACACACACCCACATATGTAGAGGTCCTCAACAAAACCATGCCCAAACAAAAGAGAGATCCAAGGCAAAAACAGATGCCAACTCCAGTACCCACCACACCATACATCACACATAGTCCACACACTTGTGTCTCACAGACACTAAGGCCTAAATATAAACCCAACATATTAGTTATAGCAGACTCCATGTGAGACACACAGATGTGGCTCTCTCTCCAGGCTGGATAAAGAGAAATTCACGGTTAGTTGTTTGTCAGGTGCCATAATCCACCATATCACCCATGCACTCAAATCTCTCAACAACAAGTAGTGTTATGACTTTGTCATAGTCCATGTTGGCATGAATGACTTGAGACATACCTCCCTGGTCTATATGAAGAGAGACATGATTGACTTTGCTGAATGTGTCCCAGGCAGGTATGTTCCTAGCCTTAAGCAGCATTTTACCATCACCCAGAATGATGCCTCAATACAAACAGAAAATTATTTACTTTAACAATTGGCTTAGTTTCTGGTGTCATTCCAAGGAGATCCAGTACCTGACAGCCTGGGAAGACATGATCAACAGACCACAATGCTTTGCTAGAGATGGCCTGTCTTTCTTGGGCTTCAAGTTTCTGGAAAAGGCTCTTGCCTCCGCCATAGTGCCTTTTTTAGGCAAAGTCATGAGGACAAAACTACCAACATGAAAATTTCATCAAAATGCAAATTAAAGGTCATGCTGCTAAATACTAGGAGTCTAAACATGAAACTGCACTCATTGCAAGCA